>NC_057802.1:65055640-65179292 GCF_018294505.1 Triticum aestivum
GTTTTGGCGGCCTTGTTGTATGAATGGGGGGGGGGGCGAAGGGGGAGGGGGGAGCCAAGCTTAGGGACGCGCTTGTCCGCAATGTAGGGTAAGTTACCAGCGTACCCCCACCGGTTTTGACACCGCAACGTGGTGCTTCATTTCCGGTTGAGGGGTAGAAGGGGGACTTCGCGTGTCTGGGCTGCGGGAGCGATTTCGGATGAGGAGGGAGTTCTCGCGCGCGTCCAAATTTCGGGATAACAAGGCGCGATGCGGGTTGAAGAAGCGGGAGTTTCAAAGCAGGTGAGACAAAAGATACTCGAGCTTGAAAATTTCGGGATAACAAGGTGCGGATTCCTTGTTAGGCAGAACAAACTTAACATGTAAAAAAACAATTCATACAAGACATAAGAGAGTCATGTCCCCTTTTACTATATTGCTATAGATCCCATTGAAAAACTACAAGAAATATGTAAAAAAAATCGGGAGAACAAGATTACCCTGCACAGTACCAAATCGATTCGCACTTCCCTCAACAACAACAAAAAACAAATCAATTCCCACCAAAGAAAGAGTAATGTCCCTTTTTATATGATTACAGATGCCATGATCTCGAATTTCAATTTTTGAATCCACGTTATGTTGAATTCGAATATATCGTTAGGTGACCTTGCGGTTTATAATTGATGTAGTCGTACATTTTGATCTTCCATCATATATGAACATTTTACTCCACCATGTGAACATATATATTGTCGTCTACCATATGGACTAAATTTGAATCAATTTTCCTTATTTGAATACGATTGTTGTCAAGTTATACAATAATTTAAATATTATCTTGATAACAAAAAACATACATATAGTAGTAATCATATTTCACTATGAACTACATGTACCATACGCACTCCAATTCAAATATTTGTATCCATTTTATGTTGAATTCAAATCATAGTACATTATTGGTCTAGGTAGCGAGATGTTTGGGATAATCTAAACCCTGTTTTCATACGTATAATTTTCGGCTGAATTGGGACAAGTTTTGGTATAAGCCTCTTGCAAAACCGGAGATTCTCTCAACAAGCCTCGTGGTTCCGAGAGGGAACGTGTCACCTTTGTGTGCGAAATGATATACGCTGCCTCCCCCTGATTTTATTTACAGAGGCAACATAGAAGTATATGAGTGCCCTATTAAATTTTGGAATTATTTCGGGTTCATTTGGCCTTTTTATACATTAATTGAGTTTCTGGACTTTTAATGTGCATAATCTAAATATGAATTGCATGCACATGCTCCGGTGCACCAAAGTGGGTTGAAAAATCACATGTGTGTCCTTGGTTGAATTTCTAGGTCCCATGGAAGAAATGAGAATGAAATTCAAACATCTGGGCGTCATGACTCGGCCGAGAACATCGAGAAACTTTGATTTTAAATTCATGTAAATCCAAAACTCGCCTGGAAATCATGAAACTTGGCATGGTGTCATGTCATGGCACTAACATGTTGTGGTAAAAAATTGGGCCGATTTGGAAGCTCGTGGTTCTAAGAGGGAACGTGCCACCTTTGAGTGTGAAACGATATACGCTGCCCCCTTGAGTTTCTTAACAAAGGCAACATAGAGCTACATTAGTGCCCTGTTAAATTTTGGAATTATTCCGGGTTCGTTTGTCATTTTTTATACATTAATTGAGTTTCTGTTCATTTAATGTGCATAAGTCAAATTTGAACTACAAGCACATGCTCTCGTGCACCAAAGTTGGTAGAAATTCACATTTGTGTCCTCGGGTGAATTTCTAGGTCCCATGCAAGAAATGAGAATAAAATTAAAACATCTGGGCATCGTGGCTTAGCCGAGAACATTGAGAAACTTGGTTTTAAAATTCTTGCAAATCCAAAACACGTCTGAAAATCATGAAACTTGGCATGGATGTCATGTCATGGTACTACCATGTTGTGGTAAAAAAATTGGCCGAATAGGAACAGACTTTGGTATAAGCTTCTTGCAAACCGAAGCTTCTCTCAAGAAGGCTCGTGGTTCTGAGAGGGAACGTGCCACCTTTGAGTACGAAACAATATACGTTGTCCCCCTTGAGTTTATTTACAAAGGCAACATAGAACTACATGAGTGCCTTGTTAAATTTTGGAATTATTCCGGCTTCGTTTGGCCTTATTTACACATTAATTGAGTTTTTGGTCATTTAATGTGCATAATTCAAATTTGAACTACAAGCACATGCTCCCGTGCACCAAAGTTGGTTGAAAAATCACATTTGTGTCCTCGGGTGAATTTCTACTCCCTCCTTCAATCTATATAGGTCCTAATGCGTTTTTCGAGGGTAACTTTGACCAAACGTTAGAGCAATAATATATGACATGCAACTTACACAAAGCATACCTTCAAATTTGTATGTCAAAGGAGCTTCCAATAATATAATTTTCATAGTATACATCTCATGTGCTATTAATCTTGTCAATAGTCAAAGGCTGTCTTGAAAAACACATTTGGCCCTATATAGATGGAAGGAGGGAGTAGGTCCCATGCAAAAAATGAGAATACAATTCAAACATCTGGGCATCGTCGCTCGGTCGAGAACATTGAGAAACTTGGTTTTAAAATCATGAAACTTGGCATGGTGTCATGTCATGGTAGTACCATGCCGTGGTAAAAAAATTGGCCGAATAGGAACAAATTTTGGTATAAGCTTCTTGCAAATCGGAGCTTCTCTCAAGAAGGCTCATGGTTCTGGGAGGGAACGTGTCACCTTTGTGTGCATAATTCAAATTTGAAATACAAGCACATGTTCCAGTGCACCAAAGTTGGTTCAAAAATCACATGTGTGTCCTCGGGTAAATTTCTAGGTTCCATGCAAGAAATGGGAATGAAATTCAAAATTCTGGGCGTCGTGGCTGGGTTGGAAACATTGAGAAACTTAGTTTTTTAATTCCTGTAAATCCAAAACACGCATGAAAATAATGAAACTTGGCTTGGTGCCATGACATGGCACCAACATGCTATGGTAAATTTGCAGTCCGATTTGCGAAGGCGCACACATTAACAATCAACAAAGTCATTTTGGAACAAGTGCTGTCACGTTACAATCGGAAACACAAGTATTATTGAAACCGTGGGCGTTCTACTTACTAGTACCATTTACGTGCCGCCACGCGTCCCCATTTTTTATTAGCTAGGAGGCGCCGTGCAGGGTAGCTATTTGAGTACGAGAGGCGTGCGATCAGACCCCTGCGCGTGCTTATCGGGAGCAGAGCCCTTTGACCTCCATTTGCCGTCCACCTCTCTCCCAAGGTCTCCATTAATGGCGCCCGAGCCTCTGTTTAATGGCGTGTCTATGTCTCACTCGACTGAGATTTTAGAGAGAAAAAAGAAAATCTGAAAGCACGGATCTTGATGTAAGATCCGACGGACCTATATAGCATCTACTGCGACTTATAGCAAGACTGATGAATATATAAGGACGATTAATTTTTTTTGATCAAAGAAGGGCTTGCCCCTTCCGATTTTCATTACTGAAAACCACCACAATTCACAAGAAGTTCAACACAATTAGTTGAGAAACCACAATTCAAGGGGCGGAGGTACAAGGGGCAGTGGAGCACGGTGAGGTCCATCGAGACCTTAGAGAGCTCCATCGTTGAGTCCTGTTCGGTCTGCATGATCTCGCCCTCCTCGTGCACAACCATCTCTCGACTTGGGCCGGGGTATTACAAAGCTTTACCGTCACATATTTTATACTACTTCAAGCTGCATTAAATCAACACATGCAAGTATCAAAAGGAGAGTCACGGCATGCATGCATGCGTTGTAATTAATGCATCGGTAAACGCAAATTATTGAAATATATCGAGTGCAGTGCTTTGATGTGTCGCGTCAACTCGTACATCAACGAGAAGTTTGATTATCCTCTCCCTCGTGGACTTAGCTGCACCTGCCTTTGGCTGTATGACAGGTTGGCCACACACCTGTCGGGCCAACCTGTCATACACGCAAAGGCAGGAGCGTCCCTCCCTCGGCCATGAGCGTGGTGGCTGGCAAGACTAGGAGAAGCTTTCGCTACACGCTCTCCCTCCCGCACGCGGTGGACATGCAGCAGTTCAATCGGTGTCAGATGGCTAGAAGCGTACTGTAGTACTCCTCCAGTGCAGTAGTACTCCATCATTGTTCGACTTCCTGAAGAGGCGAAGAGCCAAGCGCAGCCCGGACGCTCGTGTGGCAGTTTCATGTGTAGAGTAGTCTAGGATAGCGTGTATCGTGCCTGTAAGCTTAAAATCGTTGGGGTCGGCTCCATGCTATGTGGCCGTCTCGAAGTTTAAAAAAATTTAAAATAGTCTTCTGGCCCTACCTGACACCCTGGTGATTGTAGTTTGCACGCTCATCTGGTCCAGACAGGAATATATATTTTAATTTGTTTTTTTTTCGAAAAGGGGGACTCCCCGGCCTCTGCATCAGAACGATGTATACGGCCACATATATTTTAATTTGTGGTGGGTAAATGTTAGAGGTTGCAGCAAATATATTGTACACTACGGGTCTTTCAGCCAAGTTTAGAGGCAAGCATGTGGGGCCAGTGCTATGATGTGTCGCGTCAACTCGTACAACGAGGAGAAGCTTGATTTTACTACACGCCTTCTCCCTCACCCATGCGCGCGGTTGCTCGCAAACAAGGACAGGCTTTTGCTTAGTAGTACTTCTACAACAAGCTATCCGTCCCGCTCGCGGTGGACGGACATGCAGCAGTGGATTCGACACTATAGAAGCAGTAGTAGTAACATCATTGTTCGTCTTCTCGAAGAGGCGAACAGCCAAGCGCAAACCGAACGTTGCAGTTGCGAACATTGGAGCACGCATATAGCCAGGCTCTTGCATGAGACAAAATTGCTATGTGAGCCCACTATTGTACTAGTACGTACAACTACTTGCTAGTATAGCCCTGTAAACCAGAAAGGAGTATTTGCCCTTCTAGAGATTTCAACAAGTGACTAGACTACACCGAGACGGAGTACATATGGAGCAAAATGAGTGAATCTGCACCGTAAATAAATACGTACTAGTTCTATCGTTTTCCTCTCCGAGGTGCACAATATTGAGTATACTGACTAGTCTCTTTTTGACACGCATTTACGTTTTTTTACACAGTACAGACGCAAGCGCTCATATACACGCGCATACACTCACCCCTATGAACGCACACACGCACGACACTATCATCTTGAAATTTACGAAGTCACCATAGGCACCTCGTCGTCGACAATGTAGGAAAATTATGAGGGGGGGGGGGTCTCTCCAACAGTGTTCCTTGGCTCGCACCTAGCATCACGGTGGTCGAACTTGGAGTCATTCATCTGGTACACATGGCATCTCAGATCTGGACACAAGGTGACGCGACCTCTCACTTCCTCCGCCATTTGAAGCGGCGCGCCGGTGGAGGGCTAGCATACTCCAATATTAGGTTGGCTCTATGTGATGTGGCAACTTCATATACTAACCGGATGCTGGCTATACTCCCTCTGTAAATAAATACATGGTGTATTGTTTTATTCCTATCGGCGAGGTAACTTAATGTCTTTTTGCTACTTAATAGGATTACATGCAATGAACTAACCACCGCATGTGATGTTTGGTAGTCTCAAGTCATTGAAAGCATGCACGGGCACGGAGCGGGACGCAGCTTCATTGACTTACTGCACCTGCCTTTGGGTGTATGACACATGGGTCCAACGGGTGGCTGGCCAAGCTGTCATACAACCAAAGGCAGGTGCAGTAGAGGGGCGAGGAGTAGATGGCCAACACGCACGTGAATTCAACGCAGTCTACACTTCTCATATAAAGGCTCCCGCCAGTCCATTCTATGAAATCCTACGCACCTACGCACCTAAGGGCAAGAGTGATCACTCCAATCGCAAGATCAGTTGACTAGAAGCTAGACCCATGGAGGCGATGAGCGCGAGCATCAGCCGGTTGTGCCAGATGGTCCCTGACGCCGGCCTGCATGCTGGCACCGAGGAATGTCTCCAGGTAGTGCTTGAGGCTGCCAGGGCGCGGGGCCGCTTGGACGACAGCTTCGTCTCCTTGTTCAACGAGGTCCTCGTCGGCTTCCTCGACAAGTTCACCGTCGTCAAGAAGCTCGCGGACGACCTTGACGTACGCCTCCAGCCCACGTGCCCAGGCTCTGCGATGCCTTCCACCCTCAACAGCCTCTATGGTGACAACCTCTTCGACGCACTGGTGGCCCTGCGACTGCCCGCCGTCGCGCCGGAGAATGTCCACCTCGAGATCGCGCTCGCCGCGCAGCGCTTGGCACAGCAAGACACCATCGACATAATCACCCACGTCTCCATGCAAATCGTCCACAAGGACTACTACATGCAAGAGGAGGACGATAGGACGCTGGCCTTCTTGGACCGTAGGGCAACCTTGGACGACATTGTTTAGAAGCACGTTGAGCTTGCCGCCAACGCCGCTGCTCCTCACACGTTGGTTGGTGACCCGGTGCACTAGGGCGTGAGGATGTCGTTGATGGATCCGTATGTATCTTTATCTTTCCATCAAATCCATGTAGTAGTATATGGTACTACTAGTAATTATCTTACCTTTCGCATCAACTTCATAATTTTCCTACGTACTCCATGCATGAACCGTGCCAGAACAAACTTCTCATTACTCTAGGGAAAATCGTTATTTCTATCTATCGATCGCCCCATGGAGCAGAACCAAATTTTACAAGTTACAAGTTCAAAAGGAAAAGCCTGCCGTGTTCGCGTCGCACCCCCACACGGTTTGTCCGGCACGCCGCTCAAGGGGGAATGCGTGCTGTGTTGTATTTTCACTTACAAGTGGGACCGCAGTTGAGCAAACCGACTATCGGCAAACCCCCACCCCGCCCACTGCGCGATGGCTGAGAAAACAGGAGGGAGAAGAGATGGCTGTAGCTAGCACGGACTCCAAGAAAATTGGTGTCGGATGGGACTCGTGTTGGTGGCGTGTGCCGTACTGCTAGACATGAATGCTAGTAATGGCCCATGCCACCCCACTATATCGAGGTGCTGGTTACTCCACTATATCGAGTACGTAGAACAAATTTCCTGGAGTCTGTGCTCGGCCCTCCTCTATCTCTCTTCTCAGCCAGCCAGCAGACGCGCGGAGCCCATCGATTGTTTGCTCATATGCGGTCCCACATGTCAGTGAAAACGCAAGAGGACCCACTGAACCTACACATCTTTCACCTCTACGTGTTGGTGATGAAAAACAAATCCAATAAAGATCTTCGGTGGCCGCTTTTGGAGTTACTCAAGAGTAGTAAGATTCTATTTATAGTTTAACCCAAGATGCACATCACGTGGCTTCACCTACCACTCTATTTTCTTGCATGACACGACCTGGATGCTGGATGTCCCACGTGTCGGCAAAAGGAGGAAGAACTCGACCAAATCTTCGGTTGTGTTCTCGGATTAGACTAGTTGTGCTAACTTAAAATTTTATTGTGTAGAATGGATGCAAGTTTTGGTATTGGGAAGAAGAGTACAATGATATATTGATAGAGCACAATTTAGTAGATGTTCTAGCACTTTTAGCTAGCATAGAGGCTAGAGATGAGACAAGTGCACTTGTTGATAGAATAGAGGCTAGACACGTCTACTTCTTTACACTCGAAGAAGAAAGAAGCACGCAAGATCGAGCCTCCGCAGATCAACAATGAATGCATCGAGAAGGCACTAATCCAACTTACAGGAGCAGTTATGGAAGTTGGATATCTTCTAAAATGTATTCTTGTGGTTCTTGTTTTCTTTGGTCTTGCTTTTCTAGTAAATTTTTTGATGATTTATTTCCATGTACCAAAAAATCAATGATGAAAAAAAGATATGTGTTTGCAAAGAAAAATGTACGCGGCCGGGATGCGGTCGCGCGTTCGGCGCACGACCACCGCATCCGAGAAATGGCCCGGACACGACCCCATTGCCCTACCCAAACAGACAGAATCCGGGCAAAACAGAGGTCCGTTTGGGGTCGTGCATTGGAGTTGGCCTTACAAGTGGGACCGCAGTTGAGGAAACCGACTATCGGCAAACCCCCACCTCGCCCGCCGCGCGATGGCTGAGTTAGAGAAATGACTAGGTTGAAGAGATTGTTGTAGCACGGACTCCAAGAAATATGGTGTCAGATGGAAGTCGTGCTGGTGGTGTGTGCCGTACTCCTGGACGTGAATGCTTGTTCTGGCTCATGCCACCCTACTACTCCTAGTACTACTTATAGTAGTAGTATCGAGGATTCGAGGTGCTGGTTACGTACAGCGAACACATTAACATATGGCCCACCTCACACTGTGGCCAAATTTCCTGGAGTCTGTGCTAGGTTAAAAAGTGTTCTTTGTGAGGATGGGTGGCTGGTCTCAAGTTTAAAAATTGTTGTATTATGTACGTAGACGTAGAGATAGTGCAGCATGTGAAGCTAGTACAAATAGTGTACTATTGTTGATTGGCCTTGTCCGATAACCTGTTGCAATGCACGTACAATTATGTATTCAGAATTTTTTTTTGCCTCGTCGCAGCACCCACTCAGAGAAGCGATTCGATAGCCATTCATAAATTTTGTAAGTTTATCACAGGCATATCATTTTATTACATAGAACAGGTCATCAACCCACAACAACAATGAGGATAGATTATAAATACTAAAGTTTTCATCACACAACAAATAACAAGCAATGAAATGAACTTCAACTCAACCAATCCTCGGCGTTGGAAACGCTTGCTTTGAACCACAAGTGATTCTCTGGGATGGGCCAGCTATTGTAAATCTCAAGGCCAACGCAGGACTGATCATCTAGGCTGAAGCGACCTACTATATCACGACTAGGGTAGGTAACCACCGAAATGTCTGACGTATAGATACAGTTGCTTCTCATAAATGGTAGTAACGTTGTGTCAACAGCAGCTGGATCGGCTTTCACCATCATTGGATAGTTTTGTCCAAGGAAGAGCGAGTTTACTCCAAGAGCGAGTTTACTCCAAGAGTACTAATAAATAACTTTGATGTGTCCCGTCAACTCGCAGAACAACGAGAAGCTTGCTTACTACGCCTTCTCCCTCGCCAACGCGTGCGCGGTGGCTCATAGCACGAGGAGAAACTTTTGCTTACAAGCGGTGGACGTGCAGCAGTTCATTTGGTGTCAGATTGCCAAAAGTACTACTGTAGGACCATCATATTTGTTCGACTTCCGGAAGAGGAGAAGAGCCAAGTGCAAGGTCACCTACTAACCTAGTACAGTACTACTATAGCCAAAGCTGGTCCACCTTTTTAGAGCATGGTTAATAAATATAGGCGGCTCTTGCAGCGGCACATCATTTAGAGCAAGTACTCTCTTCGTAGGAACAAAGGAAGTGAAACAAAAGTTGCAGTGGATGCTAGATTGCCAATTAAAAGATGATTACATAGGAAAAAAATCCTATAGCATTCTATCCTATGAATCAAACGACCAATGTAGAAAAATTATGAGGGGGGTCTCTCCAATAGTGTTCCTGGGCTCGCACCTAACATCACGGTGGTCGAACTTGGAGTCATTCATCTGGTACACGTTTCATCTCAGATCTGGACACAAGGTGACGTGACCTCTCACTTCCTCCGCCATTTGAAGCGGCGCGCCGGTGGAGGGCTAGCATACTCCAATATTAGGTTCGCTCTATGTGATGTGGCAACTTCATATACTAACTGGATGCTGGCTATACTACTACGGTACTCACACTCCAAGAAGTGACTCGAAAACCATTCATAAATTGAGTCTATGACATGCATTCGCAACTGAAATGTACCATTCATTAAATACAACAAGTCATCAACACACAACGACAACGAGGATTCATGTTGGATTATAGATTATTTCCAACAAAACATTCTAACAAATACTAAGTTTTCATCACACAACAAATAACAAGCAATGAAATGAACTTCAACTCAACCAATCCTCGGCGTTGGAAACGCTTGCTTTGAACCATAGGTGCTCTGGGAAGGGCCATCTATTGTCAATATCGAGAGCAACGCAGGACTGATCATCCAGGCTGAAGCGGCATATATCAGGACCAGGGTAGGGAACCACCGAAATGTCCGAGGTATAGATATAGTTGCTTCACATAAATGGTAGTAACGTTGTGTCAACAGCAGCTGGATCGCCTTTCTCCATGATTGGATAGTTTGGTCCAAGGAAGAGCGAGTTTGTTCCAAGACTATCAATACTGAACCAGGGAGAAGGTGTTTGCGCTAGCACACTAGTATCTGTCCTGAATACCATGCAACGGGTGTTGGAATAGGTCAGGAGAGGGCGACCATGGGAGACAACACCTGCTTCCTCAGTAGTAACAGTCTGAGTGCACTGTATACAGACAAGAAGAGGTGATCCATCGGAATTAGTTGCCAGGCACCACTGAGTATATAAGTTCTGCTCCTCCTCATGCTCGTGATCATCACCATCGTCAACTCCCCCTTGCTTATAAATATTTTCAAGTATAGGTGGTGGAATGTTCACAGGACCTTGGAAACACAAGAAGAATGTTAATTAGTCAAGGGAAACTTGCTAACCCGCATGCATGTGGATGAAACAATTATAATTACGGTGGAACACAAACGTACCGAAACTACGAGGATCTCATGCAAAAATAGTGCCACGAGTGGTGGCAGCAAACACAAGATCCTCGTATTCAATTGCATCACAGTACACATCCGTGTATAGAAACTGATTTTTGAGCAATATCCATCCAGTTGAACCACGAAGGACGGCAACAAGCTTGTCGAAGATAGCAACAACTTGATAGTTCTTGTAATTCCAAGAGCGGTTGGGAACTCGACAAATTGCTATCTTCAGTAGACGACAGTCACCATGATCGTATTTGAACGTACGTAGATCATCTGTGTGCTCAACCTCAGGGCACTCAGAGATTTTTGGAAGTGGAATCCGCTGACGAGTGTACACATTCACAAGTTCCCACTCGCAATTGTACCCAATATAAACAACCCAATCTCCATTTGTGCCAGCCCAGGACTTACCCTTAAGCGATGGCATCTTGACATCACACGTATCATTATCAAGCGACATCAACTTGCACAAGGCGAGGCCTCCGTCGTCCGCGCCCATGCGAACAGGCTTATAGCGAAGAAGATAAGGGAGATCAAACCGCTCCAGGACCCTTGGGTTCCTTGTAATGATGTTATTAGTTGAGTCGAGAATGGGCTTGAACGAACCTGCCATGCTAGCCGAGGTGATGACGTCGCACCGATCAATGAGTTCCCCCACCACGTCATCTTTCAGATCGGGGCAAGAATAACGGGGTCGTTTCCGTCTTGTTCCCTCCATGGAGAAGACGATCGAACAATGGCAGAAGGAAGGGTGAAGGCAAATGGAGGAGGGAGGAAGAGCGTGCGACAACAATTCCAAATCGAGAGGGAAAGGCGAAGAGTCGGTGGACGATTGCCAGTTTGCCACGGTACACGAAGAGGCGCCCCGGCCTACACGTCCTTTCAGAAATTGTACAAAAGGACTCGCCGTCGTCTCACTGACATGTTGGAACGGGACCACATGTCAATGAAACATCGTGTGTAATTTCTCGTGCAAATGCGATCTGGCCGCGTTGGCCCGAGGTGCCGCATTATTTCTCGACTTTATTTTTTTAATGGTGTGCCGTTCAGTTTTGAAGCACAACTAACTGGTACTGTTTGCAGAGAAAATATAAACTACTCTACCACTACTCCACCTCTAGTACTAGTAGTATAAAAAAGATATATAGGCTGGAGCTTCAGAGCTTTCTTGCTAAGGACTGCCCACTTGCTTCTCACACTATCACCCTCTCTCCAGATCTAAAAAGACGACCTCTCTCTCCCTCCTCACCGGTAGTCACAGATCCGCCGGGGAAGAAAAGGACGTGCAGTGTTGACGCACTCGTCGTCGGTGAGCGAGGTCACGCACTGACGACAGGGCCGTCCTCTCAGACCTAGCGCCCGCGCGGGATGGCCTCCGTCCCCAAGCTCGCTGTCGTAGTGCGTGTGGAGGACGATGACCACGACCGAAGCCACTTCCCGCCGACCCTCAGGTATGCTACCTCTTTTCAAACCATACCCTTGTTCTATTGCCCCATCTGCCATGTCGCTGCATGTGGATCTTTTTCCACTCCACCATCTTCCCAATTTGCTATCCTCTGCTCTGCTGGTCACGCAGACGAAAACCTTAATTTGCACTATTAAAGGAAACCCTACTTCATGCAGACTAATCCATGTCTGGGTTGAATAAGGAAAGGAAGGGAGACTGTACTGTCCAAGAGAGTAGGCATCAAACCAGCATCTAGGTTGAGAAGGGGAAAATCAGTAGCTAAGGAACAAGTCTCGTGTCTCTTGGTTGAAGAAGGGTAGAAAGGCATGACAACGCAATAGAGAATGACCAGGTCGATCGGTTTGTTGTCCTCACATAGGAAAAAGGTGGCTAAACATAACAAAATGGGACGTAATCCACATATGCTGCCTGGATATTTGTTGCTCTGGGCAACCATACCTCCCTCACCACTCTATGCGTCCGTGGAGGTACATCGTACTGGTGCGCCCACTGTCCGAATGGGCCTCGCATGCTCTTAGTCTAACTTTTTTGCTGTTAGTATAACGCCAGCAGTCAAGTCAAGCAATGCTACTGCTAAAGTGATGCCACATTTAACTAATGCCGCACTCAGTCTAATGCCACCGATAAATTTAAGCAATGCCATTTAATGTCACTGGATTATTTCAGGGTTAGCTGTTGATTGTGGATGTATTAAAGATTTTTCAACTAAGGCATTCTAATGATGTTGCACAGCCAGTATACCAACGATGAAACTTGTTACTACCTTCAGATTTTTGCACAGTTAATGCTTAGAGATTACATACCTCACTTTCATGAGATAAGTTAATTTTTTTGTACAGTGTCACCAAAATGCCAAGGCGCTGATGTCATTTTATTTTGGTTAAACTGCACAAAAAATTATGAAGACAAGAGGAAAGGTTAAGAGTGGGCACCTCCTCCTCCGGCTGTTCTCTTGATTCGTTCGATCAAGTTTTTATGTTTGATCGATTATCAAGATTGGGATAGCAATTTTTAAGGTCCCCCCGAGTTCGAAATGATATTTACCTTGGAGGTACATGGTTTGCAATTTTTTTATACTGTCATTAGTTAATAATGCTAGTTACCTTCAGACTTTTGTATTTGGTTTAATGCTCATGCACAGCTAGTATACCAATGCTGAAACGTGTTACCTTCACATTTTGTATTATTAATTCTTATAGAAATCTTCCAGTGCCAGAGTTTATTGAAATCTGTTCAGTAAAACCATTGTACTGTACCTTGTAATAAAATAACTACTCTACTGTTGCACTAGCCACTGGATTAGTGTGTATTTGTAGTATTCAAAATTTCGAATGGTGTTGCATTAGCGTATGGACATAAATAAAGGGTGGCAAGCTTTCCCAGATATGTGCTCAAGAAAACTACTACCTCTTTTTTCTAAATACTAGTAGACGTTTGGGTACTTTAAACTGAACCGCAAAAACCTCTTATATTAAGGAACAGAGGGTGTAGAGTTCACTCAAATTATCCCGGTAAAGCTAGTCACACCTTTGTTAAAATTAATGTTCATTTTGTTAGCGGAGGAGGTCTGTAAGTTTGTCTCTAATGCCTGTCGACTACATACCTGACATCTGATGTAATGTTAAGTCATTTCCTTTTGTACAGTGTCACTGAATTGTCAAGGTGGTGATGGCATTTTATTTTAGTTGAACTGCACAAAATATGCTTAAAAGAAGAGGAAAGGTCAGGAATCGATCATTCTTTCAGAAAGAACTATATATGCCTTTCTGACATCAGCCTCTGTTGCCTTATTTATTCCTTCAAAAAGGTGGTTAGAAACAGTCTTGCTACCTTTTCCCATTAAGAAATTGGAATGCTTATATTTGTGAGTCTATGCTTCAATTAGTGCCACTTTTATAGTAATCACACTTTCAATATCTATGCAAACAGGGATGCTCGAGTTTAGTGGAACTGCACAAAAAGTCCAACTGGTTCAACATTAGGAGCATGTTTTCTCCCAAACCTTTATATCCAATTGTTGGCACTATGAGCTGTTCATTAAGAAGGTACATGGTTTGCTACTATCTTGCTACTCTTTTTGTACTGTCATTAGATAGTAATACTAGTGGTTTGCATGTGAATTTATTGGCAGGGTGGACCTACATTGGAGGTGCAGGGCATGATTCAATGACTGGTTGCTCAATTTTGGTTGTATCAATTTCACCTCTTCCGTCACTGCGAACATGGATATCCTTGGTCTGATGAAGAATAGGCGCTATATTTCTTCTCTGAACAAGCAAATCAATTTAGTATGAAATTGTCCAGGGCAAAACATGACTGTATCAAATTGTCCAGTGCAAAACATGACAGATCTAAGCGGAAGAGACATGTTTAAACTGAAAATACAAGGTGGGGTATATGTTTACTAGCTGCTTGATATTTGTGCAGACAGAGATGTCTGCCCGTTGCTATTTAGCAAACACCCAAAGTGACCGCAATTTTGGTTGAACTGCACAAGAGAATAGTATAGTCACTCCATGCAGTGCCATTTGAAAATAGACACAGAAAGATTGGATAGTCACTTCATGGACTGCAGAAAAGTAGTACTGTACTATTTATTAGCCAACACTAGGTGCTTCATTGCTTTGGTCTGATTATACAATGGGCATCATTTTGCCTAAGTTAAAGTTTGTATTCCGAAAATAGTCTCGCTGTGTGATCAAGAGAAGACCAAATCATATTGCAGTGGATGTTCCTCCATCATGTGTGGTTCATTCCCATGGTTCCAGCTGTTGGTGAAACCACTTACGTTTGCAAGAGGAATTGTAGACTTCAAAAACAAATTTGTCATTCAGTCTGTACTGAATGTTGGCCAAGAGAAGCATCCATGTTAGTAGGAAGAACATATGTTTTTTCTAGATCTTTGCTTTTGGAGCTATATATTTGTATATGATCTGTGAATCATTGAGATGCATTAACATGTTGATCTTATGTATGGGAATCGTACTAGTTGGTTTTAGTTGTGGCTGATCTTTGCTTTTGGAGCTACATATTTGTATATGATATGTGAATCATTGAGATGCATTAACAGTTCCTTATATTTGTTCGCTCAGTGTTTACAAGTTACCGATCAATCACTAGCTAGCCTACTAATGCGCTCCTGGCTGTTTTAGTTGCGACGCAAGATCCGAAGTGGCAGTTTTTTGAATAGAAATGCCTACCTCTGAAGAAACTAACAAGCTGCTCTGAAGAAAATGCCATGAGAATCTGAACAAACTGCTAGCAAAAACGTTCGCAAATGCCTTATGTCCCAGCTAAAGTTCATCAATTAATGCCGTTGGCTACGACTCATTGCATGCTGCTCCGCGTACTGGCTGCGAGTGATTTTGAGTGCCCGCATGCAGCCGGCCGTAATTAAGGCAGCTAACTGATGCGAAAAAAGATGCGCTTTAATTGTTGCGGGCCTTTTAAATCCGTGGAATCATTATTGACAAGGAGGGAGATGATTCGAGTGCACTCGTTTGACCGTAAGGCCGGCGTGCGACCCAGCACGGACGGGACGGGACGGCACAGTCAGAATTTCAGTTGTCTAGTTTTCCACGGCAAGCTGGCGCGCTAAGCCATGCCTGCTTCATTATGCATTGAATTCCGATGACCGTCGCGCTACCTTCCGCTTATAAGTACTGTTTCTCGGCCTTCTATGGTGGCACCGTGACCCAACTCGCCCTATCCTCATAAGCCCCCACCGGCCCGACGTTGCTCGCCACTTATCCTCGCTCTCGCCACGTCCGCTATGCCCCCGCCCGTCCGCGATAGGCGTGGTCGGAGGCGGTCACCGCCGGAACTAGTGTTTGATTTTTCACCGGAAGGCAGACAGAGGGAGGAGGCATTCTATCGGTGTTTAGATGGCAATGCGGAGATCGAGGACTTGTTGGAGCACGACCGCCTGGCGGAGGAGCGGGAGTTATTGGATTGCGACCGCTTGGCGGATGAGCAGCGTATCGCTGATTTGCGCCACCAGCGGGACATGGAGCAGCAGCGCACCGACGCTCTGAGTCGCGAGCAGAGCGCCCGCACGGGGGCCGACTACGTGGAGGCCGGCGCCCGGCAAATAGCCTTGGAGGCTGTCGGGCACGCACGCGTTTGCGACGCCGATTTTTACTACCAGCTCGTCAAGTGGGTTTCCCGCTTAGAAGCCGAAGCTTCGGTGGACCACGCCGGCATGGGAAGGGCCAACGCGCGCGAGCAACGCACCCTATCGCACCTCTGGCAAGTCCGAGGCGAGGCAGAGGACGCCGGTGCCGGCATTTAGCGTGTACCGCAGATGGCGGCCGGCATCGTCTATTTAGCTAAGAGTAAGTTAGTACTTGTACGCTACTAGAGTATTAGTGGAAGTAGATAGTTAACTTGGCTATGATGGTTGTCAACGTGGAAGTTCAGTACTCTATATGTGGATCAGACCTGTTACTTTGCTCTGAATGTTGAACTTTTCATTTGAACATATGGAATGGGCTGTTATTTTTTTAAATGGGTTGTATTTGTCCTCCAAGGGCTTAGAGGCTCACTTGTGGGCCTACCAAGTTGACGCGTACACAACCAGGAGATGATTGTACGTGGAGAGGATGACAGCAGGGACCCGCCAAGGTCATGGCAGTACGCAAGCAAAGTGCCTCCTTATTTCAATCCAATAAAAAAAATGGCTCCTCGTAATGGATTTCTGACATCTGGGTCCCATGCCATTGTCAACGTAGTCAATAAACAAGAGAGTTGCACAACGAGCGGCTGACATCAGGGACCCAGCAGCTCGCCCAGTTATTTTTGTTTTGGGTTAATTTGATAAATGCCACTCCAAATCTGGTGTTTCTAAGAAATGCCATTGCAATTTCCAAACTTTGAAAAATGCCATTTCATGCCATCCCCAGTGGCATTTTTCGAAGTCTGGAGTGGCGTTTTTCAAAGTTTGCAAATTGGAGTGTCCTTTTCCAAAGTTTGCAAAAATTGCAATGGCATTTTTCAAAGTTTGGAAATTGCAGTGGCATTTTTATGAATCACCATATTTGTTGTGGCATTTATCTAATTTGTTTTTGAGACGGAAGCAGGGTCTCAACTGGGCTGGCGGGGCACTCTGGCATGTCTAGACAACCTTGTCTTTTATGTTTACCACAGACCAGCCCAGTAGTTTTTTTTCTTTCTGAAAATGGCTAGCCCAGTTTTTTTGTGATTTGCCAAGTAAGTCGCTTTGTCAGGCCTATTGGGCTGCAAATCTTTCAAGATGAGGAGAGCTTCATTCGGCTGGACGAGAAAATGGCCTATCAGTAATGAGAAATGGGCTGTACATTTTTAAAACACATCAAACCGGCAATTACATTCAAATTTCTTTTTTTATTTCAAGATTTTAAATTGCATTAATTTTTATGCGTGGACAATTTCGTGGATTTTGTATTGATATACATTTATTTTTAAAATCAGTTTGAATGTGACTCGAAATTTCGGGATTAAAAACAGTTCGGACCGCACCGAAATATGCAACATTTCGTATAATTTTTTAACTGTGGCCACAATATGGGCTATAATGCTAACAAAAAGAATAGGGGCTCCAAAAAACCTTCAGAACTAGCAAATGGGCTGTAAATTATTAGAAATAATGGCAGATGGGTTGTATGCTGTTTTCCACAGATTTGAGGCTTTCCTAAAAAAAGGTTGACGCACAAGCAGTGACTGTTGGATGTCCATCCAACGGCCATCGTGCTTCTTCAATCTCTGCTCTTCCTGCTCCAGCCGCTCAAACAAGCGCCGGTGGGACTGCCTGCTCCCTCCTCCCCGCGGCCGGCTGTGCTGCCGCGCAGGCTTCACCGCCCCACCGTACTCCCATCGCTGGCCTAGCCATCCCTCTACTCACCCACACCTGTTGTTATTCTCCGGCGACGGCAGACGAACCAGTAAACCCTTGTATAGTCGTACTCCCCTCCGCGTGGGAAACAACTGCCGAGTCTTCCCTGCCTCCGTGTCTTTCCCTTCCTAGGCCTCGCTGTCGTCCACCGCCCTGGTGCTCCCGGCGCGGCCTGGTCAACGTGGTCAACGACCGACATGCATCTGAAGTGGACTGTACGTGGAGAGGCTGACAGCTGGGTCCACGGCCGCACGCAAGGAAATGCCTCCTTATTACGCGCAAAATAATGATTCCTCCACCTGACATCTGGGACCCACCGAAAGGGCCTCTGTATTTCACGAAAAAACGTTACCGCCGCAGACATCTCGGACCCACCAGCTATATCTTCGCACGCATGGAAGTGCGTCCTTATTACGCACAAAAAATGAATACTCCCCCTGCTAGCTGGGACCCAGTATAGTGGCAGGCTGACTTGTGGGCCTACTAAGTTGACGGGGACGGAGGGCTTTGTCAACTTAGTCAATATGCACGATTCTAGCTCCAGTGACCGTATGATGTCCATCCAACGGCCGTAGTGCTTCTTCAACCTCTGGTCTTGTTGCTCCAGCCGCCCAAAGCAACGCCGGTCGTGCCGCATGCTCCTGCCTCCCGTGGCCGGCGGTGCTGCCGTGGAGAACTCACCGCCCCCTACTATTCCCACCGCTGGCCAGGCCCTGTGGCGACGGCAGCCTCACACCGCAGCCGAACCAGTGAACCCTCGTACTCCTCTCCGCGCGGGCTTCCACTGCCGCGTCTTCCCCGGCTCCGCGTCATCCCCTTCCTAGGTCTCGCCGTCGTCCACCGCCCTGGTGCTCTCGGCGCGGCGTGGTCAATGTGGTCAAGGAACGGCTTCCATCGGACGTGGACTGTACATGGAGAGGCTGACAGCTGGGTCCACAGCCGCAGCAAGGAAGTGCCTCCTTATTACGCGGAAAATAATTATTCCTCCACCTAACAGTGGGGACCCACCGGACGGGCCACCGTATTTCACGGAAAAAATGTTTCCCCTTGACTGCAGGGACCCACCAGCTACATCTTCGCACGCAAGGAAGTGCGTCCGGGCAAAAAAAAAAACGATTCGCCCCTGACTGCTGGGACCCACCAGCTACATCTTCGTAGGCAAGGAAGTGCTTGACAGTCGGGACCCACCTGGTCGAAGCGTACGTAGCATTGTCATTCTGGTCGCGAACGTGTACGTACATACTGGTCGATGTAGAGGCGCGCACATGTCGTAGTAGAGGCGCGCACGTAGCATGTACACGTACGTACAGCGGCCAGTGTGCAAGAAAGAAAATACGGCCACGTACGTACATACGGGCAGGGTCTCGAACGCCTACTCGCGCATACCTACGGCCAGGGCGCGTGTACATGGCTGGGTCGGAACGGAAAAACAGCGTCGTCGTCGTGTTCATGGGGAGCCAACCGGCTGGGTCGGAATGGAATGCGTCGTCGTGTTCATCGGGAGGGCTTGGACGGAACAGCCGATGGAAACGAGGCCTGGCGTACCGCAGAACGGAGGAAACGGCCTTGTGTTCGACCGACCACATTTGAAACGGGATCCTGTTCATCGGGAGGGGTCTGGCGTACCGCAAAACGGAGGAAACGGACCTCCTACGGTCGAAAAGGGGGTCCTGTTGATCGGGAGGTGTGTGGCGTACCGCAAAACAGAGGAAATGGACTTGTGTTGGAGCGCTACGGTCGAAACGGGGGTCCTGTTCATCGGGAGGGGTGTTGCGTACCGCAAAACGGGACTCCACGGGACACTGTTCATCTCCATCGTCGACCCCATCCAGCCTCCACGGGCTACTATTCATCCACCGTCGACCTCCTCCAGCCTCCACCTGCGACTGTTCATCCACCGGCTCCTGTTCGTCCAGCCTCCACCACGCGCTACTCCACCGGCTACTGTTCAACCAGCCCTCTCCACGGGCTCCTGTTCAACCACCCCTCCACGGGCTACTGTTCATCCAGCCCTCCACCGTCTACTGTTCATTCTGCCCTCCATGGGGTGGTCCTGTTCATCCTGCCCTCCAGGGGGTCCTGTTCATCCAGCCCCAACCGGCTCGATCGATCGGGGTCCTGTTCATCTAGAGGCAACACCACGGGGTCCTGTTCATCCACCCCCACCGGGAGCTGTTCATCCCAACCCTCCCAACAACGCTCACTGTTCATCCAGAGGCAACATCGACCGGCTTCAGTTAGCAGCAGTAGCGAAGGAATCGCTCGATCGGGTTCAGTTAACAGCCATCGATCGATCGCTCGGGTTCAGTAACGCGTAGCCTGCAGTGCAATCACTCGGGTTCAGTTAGAGCCCAACGCCTCGCTCGGGTTCAGTTAGAGCCAACGCCTCGCACACACGCGCGTATGTGTATGAGGGAAACGCGCATCGCTCAGCCCCCGACCTCCCGCCATAACCGGGAACTCCCCGAAATTTTCCTCGCCCTCGCTTCTACCATGGTTTTTTCCGTCATGGACGGCCCAAAGAATGTCATGCAGCTGCGTCTCCAGCCCGCCCAGGACGAAAAGCCCATTTTCTGTCATGATTTTTTGTCATAGAAGTAGGAGCCCACCACATCTATGATGATACCGGGTTTTGTCACAATTATCGTCATAGAAGTGTCATATGTATGACAGAAAAAAATTTCGTTCGGCCCAAAATGTCACGGATGTGTCTTTTTTTTGTAGTGCTTTGGGCCAGGAGACGTTGGAGAGCTTGCTCACCATGGCTCCTCCACACTCCGTGTGCTGACCATCCACCACCTTCGGCTTCACGTTGAAGACTTTGAGCCACAGCCCAAAGTGAGGTTGGATGCGGAGGAAGGCCTCGCACACAACGATAAACGCCGAGATGTTGAGGAAGGAATCCGGGGACAGATCATGGAAATCTACCCCGTAATAATACATTAACCCGTAGACGAAGGGGTGGAGTGGAAACCCTAGCCCATGGAAGAAATGGGGGAGGAATACCACCCTCTCTGTGGGCTCCGGCGTGGGGACGATCTGTCCCTCAGCCGATAGGCGGTGGACAATCTCCTTCGCCAAATATCCGGCCGCCCGGAGCTCAGTAATGTCCTCCTCCATGACGGAGGAGACCATCCACTTGCCCTGACCACCGGATCCGGACATGGTTGCTGGGTGGGAAGGAGATTGGAACTTGGGCGCTGGAGCTCGAGGTTGGGAAGGTAGATACAGAGAGAAAGCGTGAGAAGAGGAAGGGGGAATCCTTATCTCCTTATAAAGGCAGCAAATATTAAACGCCTCCTCACTCGCCTTGAGATTCACCTATTCCCAAGGGCTGTGTAAATGGCACGGTTGGGTTACCCATGCCCGCATTGATGAGAATCCCGCGATAAGGGGACACGATCTCTGCCTCGACAAGACGTGCCAATAGCAACCGCATCTTGAAACGTGGGACAAACGGTTCAAAATTATGACCGAACGGACGTAATGTCACATTGCAGAAAGCTGTCAGCGGATGGAACTCGTGTAAAATATATATATTCTCTCTGCGGTTGTGCATGGTGTATAAGAGGTCCGGATACAATCATCGCGTCCGAAGACTATCTTGGAGTTCGGAAGAAGGGGAACCCGCCTTGCAATGCTGAAGACAATCTGCGTGCCGGACTCCTCGTCATTGAAGCCAGGTTCAGGGGCTACTGAGGGAGTCTTGGACTAAGGGGTCCTTGGGCGTCTGGCTTGTTATCCATGGGGCAGACTGATGGGCTGTGAAGATACGAAGGCCGAAGACAATACCCGTGTCCGGATTGGACTCTACTTGGCGTGGAAGGCAAGCTAGGCGACCTGTTATGAAGATTTCCTTCTATGTAACCGACCTCATGTATCCCTAGATCTCTTCGGTGTCTATATAAACCGGAGAGCATAGTCCGGATAGGACAGATTCATTACCATATTCACATAGGCTAGACTTCTAGGGTTTAGCCATTACGATCTCGTGGTAGATCAACTCTTGTAACACTCATATTCATCAAGATCAATCAAGCAGGAAGTAGGGTATTACCTCCATAGAGAGGGCCTGAACCTGGGTAAACATTGTGTCCCCCGTCTCCTGTTACCATCGATCCTAGACGCACAGTTCGGGACCCCCTACCCGAGATCCGCCGGTTTTGACACCGACACCAAGCACACAATAATGTTTAACCAAAAGCAAGAGAGACAAAGAAGCAAAACACTCTCTCTCGAAGCCTATGGTCTATAAATATTTCTCCCCCTTTGGCAACAAATTACCAAAAAGTTCAAATATGCATAGTGCTATGCGTCTCTCAGGCTTGGTCTTCGGGAGGTGGTGTAGAGAGAACTCCAAGGACGAAGGCATCAGTTGATGTAGTTGGAGCTAGTGGAGTGGCTGCTGGAGGTGGCACTGAAGCTGTAGCTGCTGGTGCGGACGCTGTAGCTCTAGTATCTTGTATGGGCACTGCAGCAGACCTTTGACCTCTAGGCACTCACTGAAAAGCATCAGTAGTTGCCTTCCCTTTCCTCTCTTCTGCTTCCTCCTGGAGCTGCTCAACTGTTGTTTGTATCTCAGTAACCTTCAGATCAAGATCATAAAATTTTGTCTCTATGATCCTCTCCAAGCTCTCCGGATTCTGAGTCAGGGTGGCGAAGCCCTTCTCAATCCTCAAAGTAGATTGGATTAGATATGCTAGATGATCTTTCTTGCTCTTCAGGAAAACTTGAGATGCTTCCTCAACACTTGGCATCTTGGCAGCTTTCTCTTCCTTAGCTTTAGCTCTCTTCTCTTGTGCTTGCACTAAAGATGGTTCCTCCTCATTCATCACCACAGTGTTGTCTTTAAATTCAGGATATAGGGGTAGATGCTCCTTGTCCAAAAAGTATGTTCCTTTGCCCATCTTGGAGTTGATGAGCTCCTGAATATGTGGAGCATACCCACAATTTCTCTTTTGGTCAGCAGCTGTCCTTTTGATTGTCTCTACAATCAGACTCGTGACCTTAAACTTTTGAGGGACATAAAAAATGTGCAGCAAGTTGATGGAATGTCCTCTAATCATTTTGTGATCTCCTGACTTGGGTAGCAAAGTGTGCCTCAAGATGTTTTGATGGTAGGCAAACCAGACAACAGATAGTGTACAGATCCAAGCTTGTGAGTCTCCAAAGCTTTATCAGGGATCTCTCTGTACATGTGTGCCATAGAGTTGTGGTCTTTCTTCTTCTTGGCATACACATCCAAGTCATCCTCATGATCTTCTGGAGCATTTATCAGCTTGGCCCATTCTTCAACAGTGGATTGGTACCTAGTACCTTCAGACATCCAAACTATCTTCCCATCTGGATAGAAGTGGGCTGTGGAGTACCACTGCATGATTAGCTCATCATTCCACTTGTGAGCTTCTGAGCAACAAATTTGTCAACTCCACATGCTTTGAAGCTGTCATATACTCCTGGGAAGTGGTCTTCTTTCTCCTTGATGTACTCCCAATCAACCCATCTCATGTCACATACAATAGGCTTCTTGTCAAGCAAAATTGTCTCATAGAAATCTTGCTGTTCTTTTGTATGGAACTTGTAGTCAACTGCAGTCCTCCTCCTCACAACATAGGGATCAGACTGTCTCCACAATCTTAGTCCAGCATCTTTTCTGATGTGCATGTCCTCAGCTACTGGATGAGCATCATTGTGGTATGGAATCTTGGGTTTCAGCTTTCTCAAAACAAGAGACTCATCATCCTCTTCTTCAGCTTGAGGCACTGGGGCCTTGTTCTTCTCTTCTGCAGGAATGTTTCTAGTGCTTCTCTTAGGTGCAAAATTCTGAGCTTGAGCTGTTGCTTTGGGAGCAGGTTTGGGCTTAGATGTTGCAGCCCCTGACTTAATAGCACCCCCCATAAGCTTCTGAGTTTTGGGAGCTGGAGCAGCATCCTCTTCTTCTTCATCTTCTAAATCTCTTATCATTGAGGGCTTGCCAATGACTTTGGCAATAGTTTTCTAGACCCTCTCCTTTCTTTTCTTGCCTTCTCCAGCTTCCTTGGGTTCAAGAGTGAACTCCATTGTCTCTTGAGTAGAGGCTCTAGCCTTAGACATAGGAATCCTTCTTGCTGGAGCCTTCTTGTTCAAGCCTGGCTTTGTTGCAGCAGCTGTGCCATATTCCTTTTTCAGCACCTTCCTCTTTGATGTAGCTTCAATCTCAACGGCCACATAGTCCGCATCCTCAGAGTCTGAGGTTTTCTTGTTCCTAGTTCTGGTGGCTGCCTTGGGAAAATTACTAGGTGTGCTCCTGCTGCCCTCATCATAGCTGCTTGAGGGATCTGAACCCTCACTCAATTGCACTTGTTCCTCAGATCTGTTCTGACTGTCACTCTGGTCAGACATCTTGGCAATCTTATTGACAGCAAACCCTGTGAATAGATGTAGATGAGGTAGAATAGATGAGCATCACAAAGTACAGAGGTTTTGCAAAACAGATGACTCGAACACTTAGTTTTAGTTCTCCACAGAAAGCATTTCGGAGCTACCGATTTGTTAAACTCGGTGATACCGAAGCAACTTTTGGAACCTAAACTAGTGAACTCGGTCAGACCGAGTCATAGTTCGGTGGCACCGTGATTGCTAGGGTTTCACAGAAATCAAACTCGGTCACACCGATTTGCAGTTTTCGGTTAGACCGAAAAGCGCATGTGCAATGGCCTAAGCCAAATCGGTGAGACCGATTTCTACAACTCGGTCGGTCCGATATGAGTTCGGCGGAGACCTAACCCTAAATTTTCAAATCAATTCGGATCTAAGGATGTTTTCTTCTGGATAGATTGTTTGCATACGTGGTAAAGATCATGGCAATGTGCTAGGAATCGGATTTGGGAAAATAGCACAAAGAGTCAAACCATACCCTAGTTCGGCGGGAGTTCTCTACGGCGACAATGGCGGAGCAGAATTCCGTTGACAGTGACGGAAACCAGCGGCGGGAGGTCGTTGGCGGCGAGAAGATGATCCGGAGACCCGAGGAGGCAGAGCAGGACACACGCTCGGGCTAAGGAGTTTGAAGAAATTTCCAAAATCTCACCCGTGGGTATATATATCCCGACCCTGTCGGTGTGACCGAGTGGAGCAACTCGGTGGCACCGAGATGCAGAATTGCAAGAGGTTACTGCAACTCGGTGTGACCAAAAAGTTCAAATCGGTTGCACCGAGATAGAAAACCTAGATCCACTTAGTGAACTCGGTGTGACCGAAGTGGATGATTCGGTCATTCCGAAATGCACAAAGAGGTTTTGGAAGTTTAAGTCTATGATGAATCGGGGACTCCGAGTGCTCATCACACAGAGTGGTTCGAATCTGACTTGATAAAACTTTGTGATGTAGCATGAATAGAGTTTGAGATAAGAAAAGCATAGATAGCTAGAGGAAGTTCTTAGGCATTCTTGTCCATCCACTTGGCAAAAGAGAAACAACCAAACAATTAAAACAACAAGTGGATGTCCTCGAATGAGTAAAATATGCATCCAACATGCTCACACAATAAAATGGCAAATAAAATATGTGACAAAGCATGCACAAACACTCTAGCATCTATCAAACAATTGGCGATGACTAGGTCATCTATATATGAGTACATTGACTTAGGACTCAAATGAGAACATTTTATCAAGGTCATACTCATCGTTTAAGCACAAGTGGGGTTACCACTTTTACATAAAGCATTGTTTTGTTCACATCATTAGAGTTGCTTTAGCTCAATTGATTAGTGTAAAGCTCCCCCTAGATGTGATATCTCCCCTAAGAGGAATAAACTAACCTTGGGTTTTGTCGATGATGACTTCATGTAGGTGTTGAAGACGTGGACGCTCAATGTTGATGTAGATCATTCGGAGCAATCCATTGGAGTGAGTTGCACTTTCAATACCTACACGGGTTAGTCCCACAAGGAACAAACAAGGATATCCATAGACATAGAGTGATGTACACACAAGATGCAGTCCATGAAAGCATTAGGTTACCTTGTCCCTTGTCTTACCAACAAGAGGGTTTGTGACTCCTTGAACTAGTGCATGATGTGAAAGGTGTTTGCACTTGTCCTTGCCAAAATGATATGAGTGAAGTTTGTTGGCAGAGTCACCCTCAAGAACTCTTCTAGTTCTTCTTCTTTGGGATCCACATCATCTTGATGGGAATCCTTGGGGTTGTAGTCGTACTTGATGAAGTAGAACTTGATGTAGTCTTGGGAACCCACTTGACCAAGGCATTGGGAGCTTCTTCAAATGCATCAATATCCTCTTGAAGCTTATCCTTGCCTTTTTGCTTGTGGTTTTGTGGTGGAAGATCATCTTGAGCTTGTGTCCCTGGGAAGGAAGTAGGATCATACTTCTCTTGTTGAGGAACAAACTTCGTCTTGAGGTATTGATCTTCTTCCCACTCAACTCCATTGGCATTGAACTTTCGTTCAAAACAAACACCTTGATTCTTCCGGTGCCTTCCTTGCTTGCGTACAATTTCCTCAAATTTCTTACTTCTGGCAAGGCTCTTGTAAACACCTTTCTCTATAATTCCCTTCAATAAGCTATTTTCTTGCTCAAGTGTAACTTGGCTAAGAGACTCATTAGTGGAATCAAGAGAACTACTAGAAGCAACAATATTGGATTTAGCATGATTATTGTTACTACTAGAAGAATAATCTTTCTTACTCTTGTTGCTAGATTTTACTTGTGGCATGTAAGTAGACAAGAGTAAACGCTTGGCAATGTAAGAAGAACTTTTCTTGCGAAGATCATCATTGATTGCCTTTAAAAACTAATGCTCTTGCTCAAGGTTGAGCTTTTCAAAGCATAGCTTCTCATGAGTCTTTAAAAGTTCTCGATGATCTTCCAAGGTAGTTTCATGAGCTAACTTAAGAGTGTTTAGTTCTTTAGTTAGACGCTCAATTTCCTTCTTATCATCATTCGTTTTATCTTGATTAGCATGATTAATTGCAAGTTCATCATAGTTTTCATCACTAGAGTTGTCAACAAGTAAATCATCATCACCTAGCAAATCATCTTCATCACTATTGAAATCAACATAGTCGAGGTGTGTTACCTTTGGGCCTTTAGCCCTGAAGCATCTTCCAATTCCTTCATTTGGTGAGTCAAATATGTCGTAGGAGTTGGTTGACACGAGTGCTGGACCGGCAACACCTTCATCTTGAGTATATTCGGAGTTGGAGGAATAACTTCTTTCAGAGTGATTGTCGGAGTCGGAGCCGGATACCCATTCACCAACATGAGCTTGATGTCTTCGTTTTGTGTAGCTCCTTGATGATTTGTCCTTCCTTTCCGAATCCTTGCTTCTCTGAGAGGTTCTTCGTTCATAATGATCATCTCTGCTCCTTCTCTCTCTTGGTGGCGATTCTTCTCTTTTACTTCTTCTTTTGGGAGAATCTTCTCGTCTTTTGTAGGGAGCCGTACACTCATTGGAGTAGTGTCCGGGTCTTCCACAATTGTAGCAATTTCGCTCACAACTAGAAGATCTTTTGTCATTGTAGGACCTTGACTTGGAACATCTTTCCTTGCTTCTACTCTTGTAGAACTTGTTGAAGTTCTTCACCATAAGGCTCAATTCTTCATTGAAGGTTTGTTTCTCACTTGATGATGTGGGAGCATCACATGAGGCTTTGTAAGCACCACTTGACTTGTTGTGAAGCTCTTCCTTATCCTTGAGTGACATCTCATGAGCAACAATTCTTCCAATGACTTCCGTAGGCTTGAGATCTTTGTAATTGGGCATCATTTGGATCAATGTGCACACGGTATCATATTTTCCATCCAAGGCTCTTAGGATCTTCTTGATGATGAATCTATCGGCCATCTCTTCACTTCCTAAGCCGGCAATCTCATTTGTGATGAGAGCAAGCTTAGAGTACATTTCAGCGACACCTTCACCATCCTTCATTTGAACTTGTCAAGTTGACTTTGAAGCACATCCAATTTGGATTCCTTGACGGATTCCGTACCTTCGTGCATATCAATCAAAGTATCCCAAATTTCCTTTGCATTCTCAAGACGTCTGGTTTTGTTGAATTCTTCGGGGCACAATCCATTGAAGAGGATATCGCAAGCTTGAGCATTGTATTGCAGCATCTTCAACTCTTCCGCGGTAGCTTCACGGTTTGGTACTCTCCCATCAAAGAATTCACCTCGCAAGCCAATACACACAATAGCCCAAATGGCGGGGTTATGTCCAAGAATATGCATTTTCATCTTATGCTTCGAACTAGCAAAATTAGTACCATCAAAGTAAGGACCTCTACGGTGGTAATTTCCCTCACTAGACACCATACTCTACTAGGTTGTGAAACCAAGGCTATGATCACCAAAAGCTATGGAAATCAAGGCAAATGGAGACCGTAGCTCTGATACCACTTGTAGGATCGAAAGTATGTCTAGAGGGGGGGTGATTAGACTACTTGACCAAATAAAAATCTAGCCTTTTCCCAATTTTAAGTCTTGGCAGATTTTAGCAACTTTGCACAAGTCAAGCAATCAACCTACACATGCAATTCTAAGATTATAGCAGCGGAATGTAAAACAATTGCACATGAAGGTAAAGGGAGGAGTTTGAGGGAGCAAACGCAATGTAGACGCGGAGATTTTTTATCCGTGGTTCCGATAGGTGGTGCTATCGTACATCCTCGTTGATGGAGACTTCAACCCACGAAGGGTAACGGTTGCGCGAGTCCACGGAGGGCTCCACCCATGAAGGGTCCACGAAGAAGCAACCTTGTCTATCCCACCATGGCCATCGCCCACGAAGGACTTGCCTCACTAGGGTAGATCTTCACGAAGTAGGCGATCTCCTTGCCCGTACAAACTCCTTGGTTCAACTCCACAATCTTGATGGAGGCTCCCAAGTGACACCTAACCAATCTAGGAGACACCTCTCTCCAAAAGGTAATAGATGGTGTGTTAATGATGAACTCCTTGCTCTTGTGCTTCAAATAGTAGTCTCCCCAACACTCAACTCTCTGTCATAGGATTGGATTTGGTAGAAAGATGATTTGAGTGGAAAGCGACTTGGGGAAGGCTAGAGATCAAGATTTATGTTGTTGGAATGGAATATCTTGACCTCAACACAAGTGTAGGTGGTCTCTCTCAGAAAATATATGTTGGAAGTGTAGGCATGTTCTGATGGCTCTCTCCATGAATGAAGAGTTGGTGGAGGGGTATATATAGGCTCCACACAAAATCTAACCGTCACACACAAATCACCAAACTCGGTGGGACCGAATACTAAAACTCGGTCAGAACGATTTAGTTCATAATGTGACCCTTAGGCATTTCGGTGGGACCGACATGTCAACACGGTGGGACGGATTCCATTAGGGTTAGGGCATAACGTAATCTCTGTGAGACCGATTACAAAAACTCCGTGGGATCGATTTTGGTAATAAGCTAACCAGAGAGTTGGTCAGGCAAACTCGGTGGGACCGATTCGCTCATCTCGGTTGGACCGAAACGTTATGAAGGGGAAACAGAGAGTTTGCATTGCAAACTCGGTGGGACCGATCGCTCATCTCGGTTAGATCAAAACGTTACGAGAGTTTGCAATCCCATCTCGGTGAGACCGAGATCCCTATCGGTGAGACCGAAGTGAATAGGGTTTGTGGCAATGGCTATGTCAAGAGAACTCGGTGGTGCCCGATAGAAAGTTTCGGTGGGGCCGAGTTTGACTTTTGGTTTGGGACATATGTGGATGTGAGAAAGTGGTTGAGGGTTTTGGAGCATATCACTAAGCACTTTGAGCAAGAAACCTATTAAGCAACACCTAATCCCCTTTTAATAGTATTGGCTTTCCTATGGACTCAATGTGATCTAGGATCACTAAAATGAAAATGAAGAGTCTTGAGCTTTAAAGCTTGAGCCAATCTTTTGTCCTTAGAATTTTGAGCGGTCCACATTTCTAATCCATGCCATGCCAATCATTAAACTTTCCTGAAATATTCATCTTGAAATAGCATTAGTTCAATGAGCTATATGTTGTTAATAATTACCAAAACCACCCAGGGATAGTTGCACTTTCAGATTATGCTGTTGGTGCCATTCTAGGACAAAGAGTTGATAAGAAATTGAATGTTATTCATTATGCTAGTAAAACTCTAGATAGTGCCCAGAGAAATTAAGCTACTACTGAAAAAGAATTTTTAGCAGTTGTATTTTCTTGTGATAAGTTTAGGTCTTATATTGTTGGTTCTGAAGTAACTATTCACACTGATCATGCTGCTATTAAATATCTTATGGAAAATAAAGATGCTAAACCTAGACTTATTAGATGGGTTCTCTTGCTACAAGAATTTGATTTGCATATTATTGATAGAAAGGGAGCCGAGAACCCCGTTGTAGACAACCTGTCTAGGTTAGAAAATGTTCTCGATGACCCACTGCCTATTGATGATAGCTTTCCTGATGAACAACTTGATGTCATAAATGCTTCTTGTAATACTCCTTGGTATGCTGATTATGCTAATTACATTGTTGCTAAATTTATACCACCTAGTTTCACATACCAGCAAAAGAAAAAGGTTTTCTATGCCTTAAGACATTACTTTTGGGATGACCCACACCTTTATAAAGAAGGAGTAGTTGGTGTTATTAGACGTTGTGTACATGAGCATGAACAGGGATAGATCCTACGCAAGTGCCACTCCGAGTCTTACGGGGGACACCACAATGGAGATAGAACTGCACATAAGGTATTGCAATCTGGTTTTTATTGGCCTACTCTCCTCAAGGATGCTCGTAAGTTTGTCTTGTCTTGTGATGAATGCCAGAGAATTGGCAATATTAGTAGACGTCAGGAAATGCCTATGAATTATTCACTTGTTATTGAACCATTTGATGTTTGGGGCTTTGACTATATGGGACCTTTTCCTTCCTCTAATGGGTATACACATATTTTAGTTGATGTTGATTACGTTACTAAGTGGGTAGGAGCTATTCCAACTAGTATGGCTGATCATAACACTTCTATTAAGATGCTTAAGGAAGTTATTTTTCCGAGGTTTGGAGTCCCTAGATATTTAATGGCTGATGGTGGTTCACATTTTGTTCATGGTGCTTTCCGTAAAATGCTTGCTAAGTATGATATTAACCATAGAATTGCATCTCCATATCATCCTCAGTCTTGTGGTCAAGTAGAATTGAGCAATAGAGAGATTAAATTGATTTTGCAAAACACTGTTAATAGATCTAGGAAGAATTGGTCTAAGAAACTTGATGATGCATTATGGGCTTATAGAACTGCATATAAAACCCTATGGGTATGTCTCCTTATAAAATGGTTTATGGAAAAGAATGTCACTTACCTCTCGAACTACAACATAAGGCATATTGGGCTATTAAAGAGCTCAACTATGATTTCAAACTTGCCAGTGAGAAGAGGTTATTTGACATTAGATCACTTGTTGAATGGAGAACCCAAGCCTATGAGAATGCCAAGTTGTTTAAAGAAAAAGTTAAAAGATGGCATGACAAAAGGATACAAAAGCGTGAGTTTAATGTAGGTGATCATGTTTTGCTATACAACTCTCATTTAAGATTTTTTGCAGGAAAGATTCTCTCTAAATGGGAAGGCCCTTACATTATCGAGGAGGTCTATCGTTCCGGTGCCATAAAAATTAACAACGCCGAAGGCACAAATCCGAAGGTGGTAAATGGTCAACGAATCAAACATTATATCTCAGGTAATCCCATAAATGTTGATACCAATATAATTGACACCGTAATGCTGGAGGAGTACATAAGGGACACTTTCCAGAACGTTTCAGACTCCGAAAAGGAATAGGTATGTGGTATGGTAAGTAAACCGACTCCAAAACTGTTCTAATGGCAATTTTTCTCCGTTTTGGAATATTTAAAAAATTAGGAAAATTAAAAGTAGTCTGAAAGAGACACGAGGAGACCACAAGGGTGGAGGGCGTGCCCCCCGACCTTGTGGCCACCTTGTGTGCCCTCCGAACTCCATTTTCTTGCACAATACTTCTTATGGTCGGTAAAAATTCATTATATAATCTCCCGAAGGTTTTGACCACCGTACCACGACAATATCTCCTGTTTTTGTTTCGAGCTGTTTTCTGCCAGAGTTTTCAAGGCCAGGCATCATATCGTCCCCCTCCTCCAACAACGCGGGCGGCGATGCTTGGCTAATGAAGATAGAGATGAAGAGAGAAGAACTCGGGGAAATCAACGAGGGTGATAAGATCAAGAAGGCTTCGGAAGATCAAGTTCCGGCGGCAGAAGAAGACATCCTTCAACCTTACTACAATCATCTTACTCCTACTGAAATTGAAGCTTTCAAGATCATTGAAATAGTTCGTGTGCAAAATAAGTATTTCACTCGTGAAAATATTCTATTGCAAGAGCATATCACCACACTTAAGGGCATTATTCATAAATTGGAGCATCTCCTACGCTCGATGTGTGGCACTACTTCACCAATAACTCCATCATCACCACCTCCGAAGAAAGAGACATAAACACATGGGTATGGGCACTCCCCTTGGCAACTGCCAAGCTTGGGGGAGGTGCCCCAGTATCATATCACCATCACACTTTTACCTTTATCGTTTATCTTAGTTCGATCCTTTTGGTTATATCTTGATCTAGTAGAATAAAGTTTTAGTATGACCTAGCTTTGATTTTTGCTTTATGTTCCCTCTATGTAATCGAGTCCATGAGTTATATAATAAAGAGTAGTTTTGAGTTGAGGCTTTGCTTTCTTGCTATGTTCTTGAGGGAATTGAATAAAAGAAAGAATAAAAAGAAATAAAAAGATCATGTATTGATCTTATGGAGAGTAATGACTTCACACATAAAGAGTATGATGAATAAAAGTTGTTGGGTGTTGTCAAACATAATTTTGGTCATTGTTGCAATTAATAGGAAGTAATAAAGAAAGAGAGGCTTCACATATAAATATACTATCTTGGACATCTTTTGTAATTGTGAGCACTCATTAAAATATGACATGCTAAAAAAGTTGATGTTGGACAAGGAAGACAATATAATGGGTTATGCTTTCTTATATCCGAATAGAAGTTATGTTGGACAAGGAAGACAACATAGGAGCCGCCGGTGGGGGCACTGCCAAGGAGCCGCCCCGCCCTCCTCCTCGTCCTCGAGCACCACGGCGAACTCGACCTCGTCCCCTTCCCCCTCCCCTCACGGTAGGTTCTGCCACCACAGGATCCGGAGGAGGAGGGATGCGCCGTCGAATAGAAGCCCTCGTCGCCGCCGCTGGGACACCGCCATGCCCTCGCCCTCTCACCATGGCTAGAAGGGAAAGGTCGCGGAGAAGAAGAAGAAGAAGTGTGTCTAGAGAGGCACCGCCCCTGCCCCTTTTTATAGGAGGACGAGGCAGGGGGCTGGCTTCTCATACAGGAAATGGCCGCCCCGCTCCTCCAATGCGGCCTCTCTGCACCCTCTGTGGCTCTGAGAATCAAGGCCGACCCTCTGCTCCAACCATCAGCGCTCGGTTTTCGGCCATGGCACTCCTCCCCGTGCCCTCCGCATCCACCACCTACCACACCCAATGCATGCGGGACACGTGGTAGGTGCCTATGAAATGGGAGGCAAGTGGGATGGCAGTTTACCCCTCATGATCGTGGGGCGAGGAGAATCCGCAGGCCATGATTAAAGTTCTTCCACAGCATTGCGCACGACGCGCGGAGAAATCGGAAACTGACTCAAGCCCAAGATTAATGAAGAAGCAAAGAAGACCTCAAGAGACCAGCCTCTTCAGCAACCCCAGCCTGCGCACTTATTAGGCCCTACCCCGACGACGCTCGGTAGCGCGTTCGGGGCAGGCCCAATGGCTTCTGTCGATGCAACAAACCCTGGGTCTCTTGCCCAGAATGTGCACAGGCACGGGAACGAGATTGAAGCACCAACCCAAGTCAGAGTACAATGGACTAACAGATCCAAAGGATCAACATGTAGATCAAAGGGACCAAGATCAAGACAGAGAAGCAAGATACCATCAGGAGAAGGGCCTCCCTTGCGGGGCAGGCGAGCACGGCAAGGGGCGAGGCCACACCTGGAAAAAGACGTCCAAGACGTCCCGGCAGGGCCTGCCGGGACACAGGGAGGCAAAACCACCTCACCAACTACTCCGCCATGACCCACGTCGTCAATCAGTGCGGTGCCATGCCACAGAATGACTAAGTGGCAGCCATTCGCCACATGCTAGCCTCTCCCTATAGGAAATACCTACAGATGACACCCGTACTGCGACGTGTCAAGCGAGCAGGCATGGAGCTGGCGAGATAGCCCGGCAAGGCTTGCCGGGCAACCAACAACGTGACGTTAAGTGGTGCATTTAATGCACCCTGTCAGCCCGTAGAGTTAGGTATGATAGCACTGTTTGTTATCTTACTAGTGCATAATGACTACTTTGCCATTGTGGTAACCCCTTGATCTATAAAAGGAGGCCCCTGGCAACCATACAGAGGGTTAGAAAGTCGGATAACTCACACCCCCATACGCGTGTAGCCACGGTCGCCCTAAGGCAACCCTTCCGGGCAGTCTGCTGCGCCTCACCACCAATTTTTCCACCATCAATCCACCAAAGCAGGAGTAGGGTTTTACACCTTACGGCGGCCCGAACCTGGGTAAAAATGCCTGCGTGATCTCTGTCGTGCTGCCCCACGCTCGTCTGCGCTTTGTGCAACATGACGTCCCCCTGCCGAACCAGCAAGGGGCCTTCTGGTCCCATAGGTGCCCGTGGTTTCCCGTGACATCTTTGGCGCGCCAGGTAGGGGGATCACTTGCGCGAACCTGAAGGCCTGTGCAGCGCATCATCTTCATCACCATCTTCATATTCGACGGCGCCATCGACCATGGTGCCCAAGAAGAAACCCGGTTCTTCGGCTCATCCATCCACCTCCAAGGCTCCGCCGCACGCGGCCTCTAACGCTGCGGGGGTGCGGAGACATGCGAGGACGCGGACAGTGCTGGGGATGTGGTCGAAGGAGGCGGCATCGTCACCACTTCCCCCGCGGCCGACGCAGAGTGGGAGACAACGGAGGAGAGCAGCATCAGCAACACCCTGACGATCATGCTCCACAAGGTCCGGGTGAAGGGGTTACTCCATCTGCGCCCCTTTCTCCCACCGACGGGCACAGCCACAGCAACGGCGCTCGGACCGGGGCGAATCACCCCCTTAGGCCACCCCACCACGGGTGCGGCCGCAGCGTGTGCACCTCCCTCGGGATGGGTCGACCAAGCCGCTGCGCCCGACGGAACCGCTGGCCCTCGAGCGCCTTCTCCGCACCACACTGCCATCCAGGTAGCCGCCCCGCCATAGCACGGGCGTGGTGTTGCTGTCGCTGGCATTGTCAGGAGTCGAGCGATGGTGCGATCTTCTTCGTCATCACCCATGCCAAGCACAGCCAAGAGGCCATGGCGCGGGCTGAACTGCTGCTGAGGTTCCCCCCAGGGCCGAGCAGATGGACGAATGGCATGCCACCATCCAAAGTCTGCTCAGTTTTGCCGAAGCCGGGAGCTCGCGGCGAGCTGGCCCGCCATGGCCTCCCCAAGTGACGATGACGACTCATGCTGCTGGCCGTACGGAAGGGGCCGTCCCCATGATGCAGTCCCCGCCACGGCAACCAGCGCGAGCGTAGCAGAATCAAGACCCCGACGATGTCTCGATGGCCTCTTCTGACCCTCCAGCACGTCCGCGCCAACGACGATCCCCAGAGGATAGGCAGAGGGGAGACACGCGCATCGTTGTTGAGAACCGCCGCGACGACCTCCGCTAGACCCATGGGTGCGACGACCCCGACGTCGACGAGCCCGCGCTCGGTATTGGCGGGTGCCTACCTTTCAAGGTTGGCTGCCTTGCCTTTACTCATGAGCTGCGGCAAGTCCGTTGGCCATCCGTTCGCATGTTCAAGCCGGAGATACCTGAGAAGTATGATGGGAGGCTGAACCCAGCAGAGTTCCTGAGCATCTACACCATCGCTGTTCAGGCTGTCGGGGGAAGAGATGAGAAGGTGTTTGCCAACTACTTCCCTTTGGCTCTCAAGTCCAATGTGAGGTCTTGGCTGATGCACCTGCCAGAGAACTCCATTTCATCATGGGCAGACCTGTGCCATGAGTTCATTGGCGCCTTCACCGGCGGCCACCAAGAGCCGGGCCGACCCAGTGACTTGCAGCTTCTCCAACAGAAGGAAGGAGAAACCCTCCTCCAATGTGCGCAACCGCCGGATTCGTTCCAAGATTAATGTGTGGTTGCCCAAAACTGTGAAGGAGCTCTATACCTGGGTGGATAAGTGTGCTCGGATGGATGAGGGAGGGAAGTTGCCCGGAGAGGAAGATTGTGCCAATGTCAATTCAGAGGATGATGGTGAGTCAACCAGCCAGAAAAAGAGCAAGAAGCGCAGTAAGACGTGGAAGGATAAGGCAGTGATGACTGTCGAAGGTTCGGGTGCACCCACTACCGGCAGGAAGGCCAAAGCTGAGGCCCCCAGCAAGGAAGCTGCCGTGTGTGCTGACTGCAGGGAAGCCGTGGCTGCCGAGAAGGCCGAGAAAGGTGATGGGCCATATTGCAAGATTCATCAGACCAAGGGCCACGACCTTCAACATTTTTATCAGGTTGAGCAGCTTGTCAAGAGACAGAGAGCAGAGTATGAGAAGCGTGACAAGGAAAAGAGTCAGAATGTTGCTGGCGATAAGGGCCGAGGCGATGAAGTAAATCGCCTCGGCAAACCCTTTCGGAACCAAGGGAAGCCCGCTAGAGGTCGAGAGAAGGAGGCATGTGATGATGAGAGTGGCGGATGGGATGAAGAGGAAACCAGTGAGCAGGAGTTTCAGAAGGCCACTGACGCCCTGTGCATTGAAGGGGGTGCATCTTTGCACACCTCTCACTGCCAGCTCAAGTGGTGGGCACGAGAAGTCAATGTCGTGGAACCAGCACCAGAGGCCCGGAAGCCGCTCAAATGGTCCCGCACGCCCATCATCTTTGACGAAAAGGATCATCCTAGCCGTACCACTACGGTGGGGTGTTTGCCATTGTTGGTTTCTTCGACAATTCGCAACCTCAAGGTCACAAAGATGTTGGTGGACGGTGGGGCTGGGTTGAATATGATCTCCCCGGCAGTTATTAGGAAGCTTCAGATAGCAAAGAAAGAGCTAGAGGTTACCGGCATGTTTCAAGGTGTTAATCCCGGCAGGTGTCATCCCAAGGGGAAGATCATGTTGCCGGTAACGTTTGGGGGAGAACTGAACTACTGGACTGAGAGGATTGTGTTTGATGTGGTCGATCTCCCCCTGACATACAATGGGATTCTTGGACGCCCGGCCCTGGCTAAATTCATGGCGGCATCCCACTATGCCTACAACACCTTGAAGATGCCTGGGCCACTTGGAGTCATCACCATCCTATCAGATGAGAAACATGCGATCATTTGTGTGGACAAGATGTACCGGGACGCAGTCGCGGCAGAGGCAGCGGCAGCAGTAGTTCCCGCCAAGGAAAGCAAGGAAAGAAGAAGGGTTGTAGGGACTCCGGCAAAGAGTCTGGGAAGCGTGCCCCCACCGAGTGCATGGCACCCGTTGACAACGTGCCGGAGTGTTCCAACAGCAAGAGATCCAAGGTCGCTGCACCCCAAGTGAAGAAGGTCCCAGCAGGGATGGCTGGCGTTGATGATCCCTTTACTATCAGCACCGCCCTCGATGATAAATAGGAAAGCACACTCGTTGCCTTCCTGCGGGCGAATATCGATGTGTTTGCCTGGCAACCATCTGATATCCCCGATGTTCCCAAGGAGGTAATCGAGCACCACCGTCCCGTCTGCCCACATGCCCGACCTGTCAAGCAGAAAGTCTGGAAGCAGGCCTTGGAGAGGCAGCAGTTCATTGCGGAAGAGATCAAGAAACTTGAGGCAGCTGGTTTGGTCAGAGGTGTGCTGCATCCCACGTGGTTGGAAAATCCAGTGGTAGTCCGGAAGGCTAAAGGGAAGTGGGCGCTTTGCATAGATTTCAGATATCTCAACAAGGCCTGCCCGAAGGACCCGTTTTCCTTGCCGCGTATCGATCAGATTGTGGATTCCACTTCAGGTTGTGATTTGCTCTCTTTTCTGGATGCATATTTTTGGTATCACCAAATCTTCATGTCCAAGGAAGATGAAGAAAGGACATCGTTCATTACTCCATGTGGTACGTATTGTTTTGTCCGCATGCCATTCGGATTGAAGAGTGTTGGGTCCACTTTTGCAAGGGCGGTCCAGATTGGTTTTGAGCCACAGCTGCAATGAAACATAGAAGCTTATATGGATGATATTGTGGTCAAGACCAAGGATAGAGCCACCCTTATTCAGGATTTGGAGGAGACGTTTGCTAATCTGCGCAAGATCAATTTGAAGCTTAACCTAGAGAAGTGTGTATTTGGTGTTCCCTCCGTCAAGTTGCTTGGTTTTTTTGTGTCCCATCGCGGGATCGAAGCCAACCCTGACAAGATCAAAGTTATCAAGCAGATCCATGCACCAAGGATAGTCAAGGATGTGAGGCATCTGACAGGATGCGTTGCCGCGCTAAGCAGATTCATCTCCAAAGTCTGCCGAGCGCGCCCTGCCGTTCTTCAAAATTTTGAAGAAGGCAGGGCCCATGAAGTGGATCCCAAAGGCAGATGCAACTTTACAAGAGTTGAAGGCCTACTTGTCCTCTTTCCCTACCCTGGTTCCTCCCAAACCTTAGGAGCCGTTGTTGCTGTACTTAGCGGCAACCAACCAAGTGGTCAGTGCAGCCTTTGTAGCGCAGCGAGAAGTGGATGAGCCAGAGAGTGACCAAGGACCGGCAGAGTCAGAGAAGGATTACGACAGTAATGAGCTTGATAGCGAGAGCAACCCCAAGGACGCGGCAAGGAAGAAAGTGGTGCGGCACCCAGTGTACTTTGTCAGCTCCTTGTTATAGGGGGCTAGATCGAGGTATTCTGGCATGCAAAAGTTGATCTTTGGTCTCGTCATGGCCTCAAGGAAACTGTGCCATTACTTCTGTCGGAGTAATTAGCCACGGGCAGCCTCATCAGCTCCCCATGGCGTTTCAAGACATCGGGACCAGCTGCGCCCCTCAGGAATCCAAGACCGAAGCACCGCCTTCTCGCTACCGGCTGGTCCAAGTGGGCGGCTGCTAGAAGGTGGCAGGGCCCAGAAGGTGGCCACAAAGCGGGCCGACTCCTAGCAGGCAGTCTTTGGAGAGGCCGGCTCCTAGCAGGCGGCCCCAAGCGCTCTCAAAGTCTGGACCTTCATAACTGCGATAAGACAGGGCGTGGCTATAGAATGCCTCACCACCCCTAGCCTAGGGCCCAGCGTGGCCACATTGCACCGTATCAGACGGACATCCCCCATTCGGCGCAACACTGTTGCCACGCTGACCCTGACATCATCCCTGTCAGAGGGAGCCATGCTCCCACGATGTGCTATCGGTACGGCCCGCAGGCGGCGGGCCCCGCTTGGCGGCAAGAAGCCAGAGGGCGGCCCTCCCTGGCCACCCGGCTCAGAGGAAGCCGGCAGATGACCAGGCAGCCCTCCTCCTCCCGGGGATTTGTGCACCATTAACCAGAAGAGACAGGGAGTGGCTACAGTGAGCGCCCGCCAGGCGGCGGCACTGTAGCCATGCCTCCCCCGACAAAGCATGCGTCATTAGCCGCATCACTACAGTATCGAGCAGCCGACAGGACCGGCAAGCGGCGGGCGCGGCATGTCCGCCAAGTACCAGACAGCCGACGGGACCCACCAGGCAGCGGGCCCCACTAGTCAGCGGAGAGGCGGGCGGCCAAAGACACTGACGGCCAGGGCCTACGCCTGGTCAGATTACCATTGTACCCCTTGGGGTAGGCCTATATAAACCCCCCAGGGCACCCATGCAAATGGTTCAGCCTCTTGTTCACCCACACACCCATATAGAGAGAGGAAGCTAGGGTTAGACTTCCTCTTCTTCCCCCCTCTAGAGAAACAGCTCAAGGAGCAAGCTTGTAGCCGCCATTGTTGCTTGAGTGATCATGCGGAGACCCCGCAGAGCAGGAGTAGGGGTGTTATCTCCTAGGAGAGCCCCGGACCTGGGTAAGATTCGCCGGCGTGCATCTCTTTGCCTTATCCCGTTTCCTGGCACAGGCGACGTCTTACTAGCCCCCACCATGATAAGCCATGCTTTGGCATATGTCGCACCAAACCCCTGACATTTGGCGCCCACCGTAGGGCGAGGTGCACCGTCGTCCAGAGATCTGTTTTGGATGGGAACTTTGTTCCTTCCTAGCGAGCGCAGCCAGCCTCGCACGCCCGATGGCGTCTATGCCAACGTGCTGCTTGGCGCAGTAGCCAGCGCGGTGGCTGGCCTTGCTGACCTAGCTGGCGAGATCCGCCTCTCCGATGAGCCCGCATCTGGCACGGGTGCAACCAGCACCGAGAGCTGCCTCGTTGACCTCCTTGGCAAACTCGACATCACCAACGAGCCCGCTTCTGACTTCGAGTCGATCAGCTCCACCGACCCGATGCACGTCGACTCTGACATGACATCTCTTGACGCCTTCCCCACCAGTGTGGTGGTCTTCGACGACCCTCTCCCTTGCGCCGACAGCAGCGGCAGCATCGTCACGGAGGTGCTCGTTGAGGGAGTCCTGGACTAAGGGGTCCTCGGGCGTCCGACCTGTTAGCCATGGGCTGGACTGATGGGCTGTGACGATACGAAGACCGAAGACTACACCCGTGTCCGGATGGGACTCTCCTTGGCGTGGAAGGCAAGCTTGGCGATCAAATATGTAGATTCCTTTCTCTGTAACCGACCTGATGTAACCCTAGATCCCTCCGGTGTCTATATAAAACGGATGGCTTAGTCCGGATCGGGAGACTCATAACCATAGACATACAGGCTAGGCCTCTAGGATTTAGCCATTACGATCTCGTGGTAGATCAACTCTTGTAATACTCATATTCATCAAGGTCAATCAAGTAGGAAGTAGGGTATTACCTCCGTAGAGAGGGCCCGAACCTGGGTAAACATTGTGTCCCCCGTCTCCTGTTACCATCGATCCTAGACGCACAGTCCGGGACCCCCTACCCGAGATCCGCCGGTTTTGACACCGACACTCGTGCTTTCTATTGAGAGTTCCACTGTGCCGTCGTCAAAAGGTTTGATGGCCCCTTCGATCATCTACAACGATGCTGTCCAAGGGGAAGTTTTCCTCCCTGAACAGATCTTCGTATTCGGCGGCTTCACACTGCGGGCCAACTTGCTTGGCCATCTGGAGCAGATCGAAAGCTATGCCCCTGGCCATCAGGTCAGATTCGGGAGCTTGAATTACGTCGCGGACATCCGCGGAGACTTGATCTTCGACGGATTCGAGACCGCGGCAGCCGCTCCCTGTCACCTCGATGAACATGACTTAAATCTGTCATCGGACCACATCCAGGAGATAGCTCCTGTAATTACTCCAGCCTTAGATCCGGAGCAAATTGCGCCATCCGAGGACGGGAAGATCAACCCCGCCACGGTGGCCACAGATTCCGCGGTGTTGGAGCCGCACACAGACTTAAACTCATGTGATATCTGTGTCACCGGAACTCCGGACTCGTTTCCGACCACAAGTTCCAAACCATGTGCGTCCGCAGACGCCGAGCTTGATCGGTTATCGATCTTCGGATTCAGCGCCGCAGACATCTTTCGACACTCGCCTTTCGGTGATGTGCTAAACTCATTAAAGAATTTGTCCTTGGCGGGAGACTCACAGCAGAATTATGTCCAGTTCGAACGGGAGGCTTGATGGAGAACTTTGCTTCCCACCCGCCACCCACATCATAGCCACTGTCGATGACTTAACCAACACACTCGATTATGACTCCGAAGACATCGACGATATGGACGACGATGCCAGAGAAGAGGAGGCCCAAGCCACGCTGTTCACCGGACGATGGACGACCACTTCCTCATACGACATATACATGGTGGATACGCCAAAAGATAATAGCGGCGATGACAAGGAAAACCAAGTGGAGGATGACCCCCCTAAGACACAACCAAAGCGCCGGCGTCAGCGGCGCCGCTCTAAACCACGCCGCAGCAAGAACAGCAACACCAGCACAGGAGATGACAATACCCTAGACAGTGCCGAAGACATAGAAGACCTCGACAAACAAACTGCCGAACAAGACAATGATGAAGACGGGCAAGTCAGCCCTGATGAACATGCCATAAATGAAGACTCAGAGGACGGTAGCTATCATCCACTCTCCAAGGAGGAGGTGAGCCTCGGCAATGAAGACTTTATCGTGCCTGAGGAACCCCTCGAGCAGGAGCGCTTTAAGCTCCAGCTAATAGCCATTGCAAGGAGCCTGAAAAAGAAGCAGCAACAGCTTCAAGCTGATCAAGATCTGCTCAATGATAGATGGACTGATGTCCTGGCAGCCGAAGAATATGGCTTCAAGCGCCCAGCCAAAAGTTACCCACAATGTAAATTGCTACCTCAATTCGATGATGAGGCGTTGGAGCCCATACCATCATCACGCAATGCGGCTGATCGACCACCACGGGGTCGGGACAAGGCGGCAACTGAAGCCGAACACTAGCCCGCTCCATCTCACCATAAAGGTAGAGATCAAACAGCTCGGGGACATACCTATGACCTACGGAAAAAACTGGACAATAATGCAGGACATACTAGATCAATCTACGGATCGCGAGGGCGTGCCCCGACACGTGATGACGGCCACCTATTTGGACGTAATAAGCCCAGTCACGCCCGGGCCGAACTCCGCAGACGGACTCCATCGGAGCTACGTCACGATGTGGCCCGATATAGAGGCGCCGCACACCCTCTTTGCTTCACTGATGAAGTAATGGACCATGAATTCCCAGAAGGGTTTAAACCCGTAAACATCGAATCATATGATGGGACAACTGACCCTGCGGTCTGGATAGAGGATTTCCTCCTCCATATTCATATGGCTCATCGTGATGATCTCCATGCCATCAAATATCTCCCACTGAAACTCAAAGGACCAACTCGGTACTGGTTGAACAGTCTGCCAGAAAACTCCATCGGCAGCTGGGAAGACTTGGAAGAAGCCTTTTTGGACAACTTCCAGGGAACATACGTCCGGCCCCCGGATGCAGATGATTTAAGTCATATAGTCCAACAGCCCGGAGAATCAGCCCGGAAATTCTAGACTAGGTTCTTAACTAAAAAGAACCAGATCGTCGACTGTCCGGACGCTGAAGCCCTAGCTGCGTTTAAGCATAGCATCCACGATGAATGGCTCGCCCGACATCTCGAGCAGGAAAAGCCAAAGTCCATGGCGGCCCTTACGGCACTTATGACCCGCTTTTGCGTGGGCGAAGATAGTTGGCTAGCCCGTTGCAATAATAATGCAACCGAACCTGGCACCTCTGAAGCCAAGGATAGCAGCGACAAGCTCAGACGCAATAGACATAAGCACCGAAACAATGGCAACCACACCAATGACACGGCGGTCAACGCCGGATTCAGTGGCTCCAAGTCTAGTCAGCGGAAGAAGCCGTACAATAAGAACAATTCGGGCTCATCCAGTCTGGACCGCATACTCGATCGTCCGTGCCAGATACATGGCACCCTTGAAAAACCAGCCAACCACACCAACAGAGATTGTTGGGTTTTCAAACAGGCCGGCAAGTTAAACGCCGAGAATAAGGAGAAGGGGTCGCAAAGCGAGGACGATGACTAGGAGACTCGGCCACAGAACACAGGGGGACAGAAGAAGTTTCCCCCTTAGGTCAAAACGGTGAACATGATATATGCTACCCACATCCCCAAGAGGGAACGCAAGCGTGCACCCAGGGACGTCTACGCGATGGAGCCAGTCGCCCCGAAATTTAATCCATGGTCCTCCTGCCCGATCACATTTGATCGCCGAGACCATCCGACCAGTATCCGTCATGGCGGGTCGGCCGCAATGGTCCTCGATCCAATAATCGATGGATTCCACCTCACGTGGGTCTTGATGGACGGCGGGAGCAGCCTCAACCTACTCTATCAGGATACAGTGCGCAAAATGGGTATTAACCCATCTCGGATCAAGCCCACAAAGACTACCTTTAAAGGAGTTATACCAGGCGTAGAGGCCCGCTGCACGGGCTCTATCACATTAGAGGTTGTCTTCGGATCTCCGGACAACTTCCGAAGCGAAGAGTTAATCTTCGATTTCGTCCCCTTTCGCAACGGCTATGACAGACTGCTTAGACGAACCGCATTTGCTCGATTCAACGCGGTGCCACACTATTCTTACCTTAAACTCAAAATGCCTAGACCACGAGGCGTCATAGCAGTCAATGGGAACACGGAACGCTCCCTCCGTACCGAGGAGCAAACCGCTGCCCTAGCAGCAGAAGTACAGAGCGGCCTCTCCAAGCAGAACCTCAATTCGGCGGCCGAGCTCCCGGACACCACTAAAAGGGTCCGGACTATTCTACAGCAGCACAACTCGGCTCGTCAAGAGCTCGACTAGCAATTCGGCCTCCGTCCCAGCCCAAATCAAGTAGCGGCATTTGTACCGCGCGTACATAACTACGCACTCAAAATACCATGGGCATGGACGGAGGCACACCTAACTTGTGATCCATAGTACGGCTCGATCGCTCTCGGACACATACACTTTCACTATCTACTTTTCATCCTTTTCAGGTTTCTTTTCCATAGGCCTTCCCTAACGGCTTGACCACTGGTCCCTTCAAAGGATACATACACCAAGATGGCAAGAAGCACAGACGCACGGGGGAATTTCTAGGTGGTTTCTTTAACGATCACTCGTATCAACGCGCCTTGACGCATTAATCAAATTATAACGGATACAGTTTGTGGCCCAAATTTTAAGGCCCCAGCTTATTACCTTTGCTCTCTTTCTATTTTTCTTCATAACCTTATCAGATAGCACCCGTACACTCTGGTACATTTTCACATCGCCAGGGGCTTTATAGCGCCCCGCAATATGGCAACAAAGTCTGAACACTTTTTACAATATAGTTCGGCACCCCGAATTTAGCATTATATGGATTGGCTCCGAATCATGTCTTTGGTCAATAGTTGGGTTGCCCGGCTCCTGTGCTTACTACCTTATGTTTCGCTACATCGGCTAGGGTAGTAAAGGGAGAACTACTGCGATTGTGCCCTGGTTCATCCGGATGAGCACCTCAGTAGAGAAAGCAGAAAACTGACTGTCATGATGCAGCGAGAGCCAGTCAGCTGTTCGGAGGATTCAAATCGCTAGAGGTTTTTTCCGCATTTCGCGAAGGGTCGGTACTTACCCGATCAGGTGTTTACAACACTCTAGTTTGGATGCTAGGGGCTGCTGTAACGCCCCGAGACCGACGCTTCAGAAGACTTCCTTATTTTCGTGATCACCGTGTGTTTCTTTCGGTGCTTGCTCTTTTATTTTTGCATTGCATCATGTCATCATGCCATCATGTCATTAAATCTTTGCATAAATACTCAACTAAATAAATTGCATGGATCTTCGATCCATTTAAATCGAGGGTATTCACATGGTGATTTGTCTTTATAACATATCCTCCTAATATTTATGGAGCTATTATAAATATTCCATTAATTGGAGTTCACCTTAACACACGTGCCAAATTAATCCTATGCCTTTCCTGCTTTGAGTCGATCTCTCTAACCTTGCCAATATTTCTTTTCCCATTTATCGAGGCTCTTCCTAATTTCCCAACATTTTTGGACTCCTCAATACCTTGAACTCTTTCAAACCATTTGAATTAAATTCAAATGAGTTTGAATTTAAATCTTCCAATCAGGCCGCCTCTATTTTTCCTGGAACAAGCACATTTTTGTGAGTCCGGGAAAATTACCCGCATGTGCAAATTCTTTCCCTAACCCTATCTTTCTTTTTCTTCTCTCTATTACTTTTCTGCTAAAAAGAAATAAGAGAGAGAGAGAGAGAAGAGAGAGACCCCCAGCTGGCCCAGCTGGGCCTCCCAACTCCAAGCTGGCCCACCCCCGCGGCCGACCTAAGCCAAACCCTAGCCGCCAGAGACCGAGCCCATCTCTCCCTCTCGTTCCCTCTGCCCGCCGTCACACACGCACGCACGCACCGAGTCAGGGACTCCCTGCGCTCGATCCCCTCGCCTCCATCCTCCTCGAGCCGGCCTCCCCGCCTCTGGCAACGGCCGCCGTCCGTCGCGCCTCTCCGCTGCCGCCATGATTGCCCGCAGGAGCGCCAACGCCACCAGGCCGCCGTCCCGCGCCCAAGCTCCTCCGCCCCGAGCTCCGTTCGCTTCGGGCGCCGGCAGACTGGATCCGCCCGTCAAGCTCCACCGCCGGCGCCCCGAGCCCTCCGCTCCGCCGTGCCTCCTCCCCTCTGCAGGCCCCTCTCATGGCGCCGCCAGCCTCCAGGAGCTCCCCCTCGCGAGCTTCCTCTCGCGCCGCCTCTCCTCCTGCTTCTCCTCGTCGCCACCAACCGCTGCTCCGCCTCCCCTCTGCCCCCTCCGTCCCGGCCGTCGTCGACCTTGTCTCGGCCTCACCCATCGCCTCTGCTGTCCTCCTCGATGTCCTGCTCGTCCTCGCGTGGGACATGGACGTGCGCCGCCGCTGGCATCTGCTGTGTGCGTCCCGTTTCGCTCGTCGACGCCCTTGCTTCTGCTGCAAGGCCCAGCCAGCGCCCTGCCGGTCTGCCTGCGCTCAAGCTGCCGAACATCTCCTGCCGCTGTCCACCACCGTCGCCTCCTTGCTGCTGGCATCCCGAGGCCCTTGTGATGTTTTGTGTTGCTTTGTTTTGGTTGCGCCAAGATCCTCTCCGACAAGTGTACGACTACATGGTGACACGTCGAATACCTCTACCGTTGTCTCCGAGATTTTCCCCCAAGTACCACTACGGTCGTCATTCGCCGAGTACCCCTTCGGATGCGCCTAGTTCGACTACCATCGTCGTGAACCGCTTCCGAGATGTGTACCACTACGCCGGAGACCTCGGACACGTCAAGTACCTCTCCGGAAACGAACGTGTGCCACTACTTCCACTACCGTCGCCGAAGACCCGTGTAACGGAACCGTCAAGTTCGACTACCTCCGCGTGTACCGCTACTTCCACTACCGTCGCGAGAACGACTACTTCCACTACGGCTCGTGAACCACTACTTCCCTCGACGATTTTGAACCACTCCGAAAATGCACGCTTCGAAGGTATAACCCCGAGACGATGACCCATAGACGAGCGCTTGTGATGTGTTGTATGAGATGCCCGTGTTTGCACCATGTCCAAATTGGTCCTTGCACGTTCCTCGTTTCCTTGCCACCGTCATGTGGGAACCCGGTAACCGGGATCACCCCACCATCGTTTGCATGTTCCGTTCATCCACAGTTTCTTTTGCACTGACATCTCGACGAGTTGTCGGATCACCGTTATGTTGCCGTGTCATGATTTTCGGATTCGTTGCCGTGGCACCCCCTTTCTTCCACCACGGTAACAAATGCCTCGTATCATTTTATACCAACACTTTCATAAAATTTCATATACCTTGCATATGTCATCCGCATCATGATAACAACATTTAAAATGTCTAAAATTGATGTTTGCATTAAAATTGCTAAATGACATATGGGGATTTTTCCGGTATTGTCGTTTGTTATTTCCGGCCTCATTTAAACTTGCCTAGATAGGTTGTTTAATTATGCTTCATCCCTTGCCATGGTTAACAACATTTAATATTGTTGGTTACTTAAACAAGAGCGAACTAAATAACTCGAAGGTGGCGTTTCGTCAATATGCAACTCGTTGCATATTGAGCTCCATTTAACTTGTAGTTTCGTATGTGCACTTTGCCATGCCATGCCTCATTAAACCGGACATGCATCATACTTGATTGTGCATCATGCCATGTTTATGTTTGTGTGTTTACTTTGTTGTTTGTTTCTTTCCGGGTTGCTTCTCTCGTTAGCTTCGGTTTCGTTCCGGAGTTGTGAGGATTCGTTCGACTACATCCGTTTGTCTTCTTCATGGACTCGTTCTTCTTCCTTGCGGGATCTCAGGCAAGATGACCATACCCTCGAAATCACTTCTATCTTTGCTTGCTAGTTGTTCGCTCTATTGCTATGTCGCGATACCTACCACTTGCTTATCAAGCCCCCCATATTGCCATGAACCTCTAACCTTTGTCATCCTTCCTAGCAAACTGTTTTTTGGCTATGTTACCGCTTTTGCTCAGCCCCTCTTATAGCGTTGTTAGGTGCAGGTGAAGATGAAGATTGCTCCATGTTGGATTATGTTTATGTTGGGTTATCACAATATCTCTTATTTAATTAATGCATCTATATACTTGGTAAAGGGTGGAAGGCTCGGCCTTATGCCTGGTGTTTTGTTCCACTCTTGCCGCCCCTAGTTTCCGTCATACCGGTGTTATGTTCCTTGATTTTGCGTTCCTTATGCGGTTGGGTGATTTATGGGACCCCCTTGACAGTTCGCTTTGAATAAAACTCCTCCAGCAAGGCCCAACCTTGGTTTTACCATTCGCCTACCTAAGCCTTTTTCCCTTGGGTTCTGCAGACTCAAGGGTCATCTTTATTTTAAACCCCTGGGCCAGTGTTCCTCTGAGTGCTGGTCCAAACTAGAGCCACTTGTAGCGCCACCTCGGGGAAACTCGAGGTCTGGTTTTAGTTGTACGTAGTGTTCATCCGGTGTGCCCTGAGAACGAGATATGTGCAGCTCCTATCAGGATTTGTCGGCACATTCGGGCGGCTTTTCTGGTCTTGTTTTACCATTTTCGAAATGTCTTGTAAACCGGGATTCCGAGACTGATCGGGTCTTCCTGGGAGAAGGTTTATCCTTCGTTGACCGTGAGAGCTTATGATGGGCTAAGTTGGGACACCCCTGCAGGGTATTTATCTTTCGAAAGCCGTGCCCGCGGTTATGTGGCAGATGGGAATTTGTTAATATCCGGTTGTAGAGAATTTGACACTTGACCTTAATTAAAACACATCAACCTCGTGTGTAGCCGTGATGGTTTCTTCTCGGCGGAGTCCGGGAAGTGAACACGGTTTCTGGGTTATGTTTGACGTAAGTAGGAGTTCAGGATCACTTCTTGATCATTGCTAGTTTCACGACCGTTCCTTTGCTTCTCTTCTCGCTCTTATTTGCGTATGTTAGCCACCATATATGCTAGTGCTTGCTGAAGCTCCACCTCACCACCCCTCTTCCTTCCTATAAGCTTAAATAGACTTGATCTCGTGGGTGTGAGATTGCTGAGTCCTCGTGACTCACAGTTACTTCCAAAACAGTTGCAGGTGCCGTCGATGCCAGTGCAGTTGACGCAATTGAGCTCAAGTGGGAGCTCGATGAAGATCTTGTTCGTTGTGTTGTTTCTTTTCTTATTGATCAGTAGTGGTGCCTAGTTGGGACGATCAGGGATCTAGCAGTTGGGTTGTCTTCTTTTATTTTGGTTCCGTAGTCGGACCTATGCGTGTATCTTGATTGTTGTATGATTTCATTTATGTATTGTGTGAAGTGGCGATTGTAAGCCAACTCTTTATCCCATTCTTGTTCATTACATGGGATTGTGTGAAGATGACCCTTCTTGCGACAAAACCACAATGCGGTTATGCCTCTAAGTCGTGCCTCCAGGACACCATCAAAATAAAGCTCGGGCTTGCGGTGCTCCTTGCCCTCCGGCGGCCCCTCGGTCACAAGCTTGACGTCATCCATCTTCGCCCACCAGACCTTGACGTGAGCGAAGGCCATGCGCGCGCCCTCGATACAGACCGACCGCTTGACGACTTCCAGCTGAGGACATGCATTCACCAGCCGCTTCACGAGGCCGAAGTAGCTGCTGGAGATAGATTCGGCAGGCCACAACTGGATTATTAAAGCCTTCATGGCCAGTTCGGCCATCCTATGCAGCTCGACCAGCTATTTCAGCTGATCGGTAAAGGGCACTGGATGTTCTGGTGCAAGGTATTGCGACCAGAACAACTTCTCCGTTGAGCTCCCTTCTTCGGCTCGGAAGAACTCCACAGCATTGGACGCGCTGCGCGGCAGATCCGTAAACGCCCCTGGAGAACTCTGAATCCGGGTTAGTAAAAGATACTTCCTCTTCACATACTTGCTTTGCATACTAAATGCCTTACCCGCCGCGATCTTCATGGCCTCTTGGATCTCTTGGAGGGCGCCCTGGGCCTCATTCCGGGCCGTCTCCGCGCTCTGACGAGCCTTGGCGAGTTAGGTCTCTTGAACCGACGCGTCGCGCTCCAAGGTCTCTCACTTCCTCACTGCGTCCTGGAGGTCTTGCTGGACCTTGTTGACCCGGGCCTTGAGCTTCTTACGAGCGGCCTGCTCCTTGACAGCTTTCTCCTCGGCTTCGGCCAGGGCTTTCTGCAGGGCCTCGACCTTGGTCGTCAATCCTACGCAAATTATGACATTACAGTCAATACGCATCATTTATTCTTTCCGAAATATATGGCAAGTCATTGCATACCTTGCTGCTGTTCCAGCTGTTTCCTCGCCTGGCCGAGCTCTCCCTTGGCCCGCTCCAGCTTCCGCTTCAATTCAGAAACTTCGGCGGTGTGCGAGGTCGCGACCAACAAAGACGCCTACTTATTAGCATAAAGACACATTTAGTTTGTTCCCTGCGAAAATTAATTGATCCTCTGTCCGGTTTTTCTTACCGAACACCGGACAGTGTCTCAGGGGCTACTGTCTATATATGGACTTTTCTCTTTTGCGTCACTTACCTCAAAACCTGTCAAGAGGCTGCTGCAGGCCTCGGTTAGTCCACTCTTGGTGGACTGAACCCTTTCAATTACCGTTCCCATAAGAACACGGTGCTCATCCACAATCAAAGCGCCTCGCAACGCTACCAGCAGATTATCCGGTGCCCCTGGTTGGACAGGGGTCACTGACGGAATGGGCGTACGCCCCTCTTTCGAAGGACGTTGCATGCCGGATTCCGGAGCCGTATCGGTCTCCGGAATCGAGTTCGGCTGAGGGCTGAACTGAAGGCGGCCCTCACCACCAATCGCCACGGGGGCTTTCTCCCCCCTATATCCGGCGGCCAAGGAGTCATCCCCTGGCGCCACCCTGACGGCCCCCTGAACCTCTCCCTGGCCTGGGAAGGTCGTTTGGGAGTCCACCTCGTCGTCGCCCTTGGCCGTGGGAGAGTGAGCGGTCGGCGGTGAGTCGCTGGCCATCGCCTTTGAATCTAGCGATCCCCCCGATGAGGATCGCTGGGACCTGTCATGGGCCGGACTGCAATAGCATAATTAACCATGTTAGTACAATAAAGAGGAGAGGCTGGATTTATGGGTATGAATGAGTCTTAGCACTTACGATGCAGCCCGAGGCTTAGTACGGGGGCGTCTCTCCGGACTGCTGTCGACATCCCACGCGGAGTTATCCGCAAGGGAGCCCTTCCCCTTCTTGGGCGTCTCCGCCTCCAGATTAGTGGAGGCCGCCCTCTTCTTCTTTCCCTCGTCAGGGGGAGGAATCTCCTCCTCCTCCTCCTCGTCGTTGTCCTTGGCGGCGGAGGAGTGGGTCTCGTCATCTTCGGACGCCGCGTCCGAAGCACCCTTGCGACGGGGGCCACTTTTGGCCCCCTTGGCCTTCTTCTTCGGCACCTTATAGGGCGTCGGAACCAACATCTTTTCTAGGAGCGGGATGACTGGCTCTTCAGGCAGCGGAGCCGAACTCTGGATCCGCTCCGCTCTCTTTGTCCACACCTGAAAAAATACAGCAAAGATTAGGCATCCTCGTTGAACAGACAAGTAGAAGGTACGCCTTGAGAAAGGGAGAACTTACCGCATTGGCGGGATGAGTGTGGTTGTGCCCACGGTCCGAATCTATGACCGGCGGCTTCCCGTTGCCCTTGAAGAGCAACTTCCAGGTATCTTCGTGAGTAGTTCCGAAGAGCCCCCCAGGGTTTGGTGCTTCTCCGGATCGAATTCCCATAAAGGGAAGCTTCGGCTTTGGCAGGGGAGAATCCGGCGAACCAGCATCACCTGGATTACATCGACGAGCTTGATGTTTTTATCCACCATACTCTGAATGCGCGTCTGTAGCGCTATCAGCTTGTCTGACGCAGACCAGTTGGGGCCCTTCTCCGTCCAGGAGGTGAGCCGCATCGGGGCTCCGGCCTTGAACTCGGGAGCCGCCGCCCAAGTGGCGCCGCGTGGCTCTGTGATGTAAAACCACTGCTTCTGCCACTCCTTGATAGTCTCCACAAAAGTGCCTGTGGGCCAAGTGACATTAGGCATCTTGCTCACCATGGCGCCTCCGCACTCTGCGTGCTGGCTGTCCACCACCTTCGGCTTCACGTTGAAGATCTTGAGCCATAAGCCGAAGTGGGGCTGGATGCGTAGGAAGGCCTCGCACTCAACAATGAATGCCGAGATGTTGAGGAAGGAGTTTGGGCTAGATCATGGAAATCTAGCCCGTAATAGTACATCAATCCGTGGACAAAAGGGTGAAGTGGAAACCCCAGTCTGCGGACAAAGTGAGGGAGGAAAACTACCCTCTCAGTAGGCTTTGGGGTGGGGATGACTTGCCCCTTGGTGGGTAGACGGTGGGCGATTCCTTTCGCCAGATACCCGGCCACCCGAAGCTGGGTGATGTCCTTCTCCTTGGCAGAGGAGACCATCCACTTGCCTTGGCCTCCGGATCTGGACATAATTGAGTGCTTCCTGGAGGAGAAGATGGGAACTTGGGCGCTGGAGCTCGAGAATGGAAGGACGGAGAGGAAGAGAAGGCATGGGTGAAGAAAGGGGATCCTTATCTCCTTATAAATGCAGTGAATATTGAACGCCTCCCCACTCGCCTTAAAACTCGCCTGTTCCCCAAGGGCTATGTAAACAACACGGTTGGAATACCCACGCTCGTATTGATGGGAATCCCGCAATAAAGGGGACACGATCTCTGCTTCGACAAGACGTGCCAATGGCAACCGCGTCTCGAAAAGCGAACGACAGACGAAAAATGGTTCGGAACTATGACCGGGTGGACATGATGTCATGTTGCAAAAAGTTGATAGCGGATGGGACTCGTGGAATATTATATTCTCTGCGGTTGTGTGTGGTGCAGGTCCGGACACGATCAGTACGTCCGAATACTATCTTGGAATTCTGAAGGAGGAACCCGCCTGGCAATGCCGAAGACAATCTGCGCACCGGACACCTCGTCATTGAAGCTAGTTCAGGGGCTACCGAGGGAGTCCCGGACTAAGGGGTCCTCGGGCGTCCGACCTATTAGCCATGGGCCGGACTGATGGGCTGTGAAGATACGAAGACCGAAGACTACACCCGTGTCCGGATGGGACTCTCCTTGGTGTGGAAGGCAAGCCTGGCGATCAAATATGTAGATTCCTTTCTCTGTAACCGACCTGATGTAACCCTAGATCCCTCTGGTGTCTATATAAATTGGAGGGCTTAGTCCGGATCGGGAGACTCATAACCATAGAGATACAGGTTAGGCCTCTAGGGTTTAGCCATTACGATCTTGTGGTAGATCAACTCTTGTAATACTCATATTCATCAAGATAAATCAAGCAGGAAGTAGGGTATTACCTCCGTAGAGAGGGTCCGAACCTGGGTAAACATTGTGTCCCCCGTCTCCTGTTACGATCGATCCTAGACGCACAGTTCGGGACCCCCTACCCGAGATCCGCTGATTTTGACACCGACACTCATCATCAGCCACGACGGAACTTCTGGTGGCGGTGCAAGAGACCCGCTCGAAGCGACACTACGAGACCTATCTGCGCCCATAGCAGAAGGCGCCGACGCCGAGACGCTGGAAGCACGCCGCGTCCAGCTCGTTGAGAGGGCCAAGAAATTGGCGAGCATAAGGTGCCTCTCGGAGGCCTACCAGCGCGAGATGGACCGCGCTATTGGCGGCACGCCGGCCCCTGGCGGGCCCAGCCACATTGGCACGATCCGGCAGCATGGTGCGGCCATCGCCAGCATGTTCAGGGCAGGCCGCCCTGTCTACGCCACGCCTGCGGTAAACATACGAGCTGCCTAGGCGGTGACTCCAACTTGGTCATCCAATAGTCGTCTGGTGACTGGGACGCCAAGGATGCAAACATGGCGAGCTACCATTTCCTCGTCCAGCAACTCAGTGGATACTTTGAAGGGTGTGAGTTTCTTCACGTGCCAAGAGCCGACAACGAGCAAGCAGATGCCCTGGCACGAATCGGCTCCACCTGGCAAGCAATACCAGCCGGTGTCTCCCTTCAGCACCTCCTCAAGACGTTCATCAAGCCTTCTCCAGAATCCGAGTCCATCTTCGTGCCGGCTCCTCCTGAAGCAGTCGGGTCTGACTCGGGGGCTGCAGCAGCCGGCCCGAGGACTTCAGCAGGCGGCACGGGGACTGCGGCAGCCGCACCCGGCCCAGGGACTTCACTACCCGGCCCGGGGACTTCACCAAGCGGCTCGGAGACTGCATCAATCGCACCCCGCCCGGGGACTTCACCACCTGGCCCGGAGGCTGCGGCAATCGGCCTGGGGACTTCAGCCACGTAGCAAGCGGCAATCAATTCCAACCCACCGCCTCCCAACCCAACCGCCCTTGTACAAGTGGCCGTAGTGGAAGTAGAAGATATTCAAGCACCATCACGGGCAGAGCCCATCCTCAAGTTTCTGGTGAATACAAAGCTGCCGACCAATGAGATCTCGGCCCGGCAGGTGCAGCGCCGAGCAGGAGCCTAAACGATAGTGAACAGAGAGCTTGTCAGACGCAGCGTGACTGGAGTTTTCTAGCGATGCGTAGAAGCAGAGAAAGGCCAAGCAATCCTCAAAGATATCCACCAAGGCGAGTGTGGCCACCACGCGGCCTCCAGATCCCTTGCCACCAAAGCTTTCCGCCATGGTTTCTTCTGGCTGACTGCTTTGGAGGATGCCAAGGAGCTAGTCAAGCATTGCAAAGGGTGTCAGAAGTTCAGCTCACAGCAACATCTACCGGCTTCTGCACTCAAGACCATTCCCCTGGCGTGGCATTTTACCGTCTGGGGGTTGGATATGGTGGGACCATTCAAGACAGCACGCGGCGGCATGACCCATCTGCTCGTTGCCGTGGACAAGTTCACCAAATGGATCGAAGCAAAACCAATCAAGAAGTTGAATGGACCGACTGATGTGACCTTCATTGAAGACATCACCACTCGGTATGGCGTACCACACAACATCATCACCGACAATGGCACAAATTTTCCCAAAGGAGCTTTGGCCCGTTTCTGCGCGACGCAGGGCATCCGACTGGACTTAGCGTCCGTTGCCCATCCACAGTCAAACGACCAAGTTGAGCGAGCAAACGGCCTCATCCTCTCCGGCATCAAGCCCCGACTAGTCGAGCCACTTGAGCGGTCGGCCGACTGCTGGATTGACGAGCTGCCGGCCGTCCTGTGGAGCCTCTACACCACTCCGAACAAATCAACCGGCTTCACTCCATTCTTCCTCATGTACGGTGCCACGGCTGTCATCCCAACTGACATTGAGTTTGACTCACCTCGCGTCACCATGTACACGGAGGTGGAAGCGAAAGAAGCATGAGAAGACGGCGTTGATCTGCTGGAAGAGGGCCGGCTGTTGGCACTCAGCCGGTCCGCCATCTACCAGCAGAGTCTGTGCCGCTACAATAGTCGTAAGGTCAAGCCACGATCCTTCCAAGAGGGAGACCTTGTGCTCTGGCTGATCCAGCGAACAGCCGGCAAGCACAAGCTCTCGGCCCCTTGGGAAGGCCACTTCATCATCAGCAAGGCGTTGGGCAACGACTCCTACTACCTCATCGACGCGCAGAAGCCTAGAGCACGCAAGAGAGACGATTCAGGCAAATAGTCGAAGCGCCCATGGAATGCAAATCTCCTCCAACGATTTTACATTTGATTCAGTATGTACCACGCTGCCTTTTGTGTTAAGCACTAAGACATCGGGCCCTCGAGAAGCACTCGGGGGCTACCCACTCTATCTATCTGATAAGTTCTATGCCTATGAACTTGTTATTTCATTGTTCTTCCTGGCACCGGGTTCGACCAGTCAGCCCGGGGGCTTGCCGCCTTGTATTATGTCAACGCTACCTGCAGTCGGGCAAGTAGTATGTCGGCACCTAAGCCCTCTCTTGCCACAAGCCGCAGCTCGCAGAGCGACTATCAGGCCGGCAAGAGATGAAGGCAGGAAAAGGTGCCCACACGAAAAATGGCTAAGGATTAACGCATTTGCATAAACCAAGCCGGCTACGCGCACTACGACATAGCCCTCACCGGGCAACCACCGCGTGTTGCGGAGGTACGTGATGTGGTCTTCGATGACGTTGGAGCCATGCCAGTCACCGGATCATGCCTTCGCCATGGAGGCTCAAGGTTGACGGAGCAACGACACGGCAGAAAGGCAGAGCTTGGACACGGCGGGTCGCGCGGCACTCCGGTGAGGTGCGGGAGTGGGGCGGCGGCGGAGAGGAAGAAGAAGAAGAGCAAGGCGAAGGGACAGGAGGGCGCACGTGCTAATGCCGCCCCCTCCTCCACCTATTTGTAGCCCCGGGCTGCGAAGCCGAGGGGGCGAGGCGTGGGGTTCGTGGGATTAACTGTGCCCACGACCCCACATCCCCGCATCAACCGTGCAGTAAAAGGCACGGAGTTAACACGCCCCGGAACGCCAACCGTCCGCCTCAGCCACAGCAGATCCGCGCGCGGGCCGAGGCCCGGTAGTGGTGGGCCCTGGCCAGCGGCCACGCCCCATCGCGTGCGTGGGCTGGCAGGTCGCCTGGCCTGCTGGCACCACATGGCGCGTGAATAGCTGGCGGCTAGCCTAGTGCTAGGCTAGCGCCCACTCGGTTCCCACCGCGACGTTTCAAAAACCTCCAGGAGGCCGCCTGGTCATGCCCGACTTCTGGCAGTCGGCGCTCCAGAAGACGGATGAAACAAGACCAACAGAGCACTCAGAGTAGGAAGCTGCTGATGCTCCATGCCTCTTTCAGCCGCGGCGCCCCACCGGCTTCGGGGACTACTGTCGGAGAAATTAGCCACAGGTAGCCTCATCAGCTACCCATGGCGTTTCAAGACATCCGGACCAGCTGCGCCCCTCAGGAATCCTAGACCGAAGCGTCGCGTTCTCGCTGCCGGTTGGTCCAAGCGGCTAGCTCCTAGAAGGCGGCTGGGCCCAGAAGGCGGCCACAACGCGGGCCGACTCTTAGTAGGCGGCCTTTGGAGAGGCCGGCTCCCAGCAGGCGGCCCCAAGCGCTCTCAAAGCCTGCACCCTCATAACTGCGACAAGACAGGGCATGGCTACAGCACGGCTCGCCACCCCTAGCCTAGGGCCTAGCGTGGCCACAGTGCGCCGTATCAGACGGAGATCCCCTGTTTGGCGCAGCACTGTTGCCACGCTGACCCTGACGTCATCCCTGTCAGAGGGAGCCATGCGCCCACGACGTGCTGTCGGTACGGCCCGCAGGCGGTGGGCCCCGCTTGGCGGCAAGAAGCCAGAGGGCGGCCGTCCCTGGCCAGCCGGCTCGGAGGAAGCCGGCAGATGACCAGGCGGCCCTCCTCCTCCTGGGGATTTGTGCACCATTAACCAGAAGAGATAGGGAGTGGCTAAAGTGAGCACCCGCCAGGCGGCGACACTGTAGCCATGCCTCCCCCGACAAAGCATGCGTCATTAGCCGCATCACTACAGTATCGAGCAGCCGGCAGGACCCGCAAGCGGCGGGCGCGGCCTGTCGGCCAAGTACCAGACAGCCGGCGGGCCCCACCAGCCAGTGGAGAGGCCGGCGGCTAAAGAGACTGACGGCCAGGGCCTACGCCCGGTCAGATTACCATTGTACCCCTAGGGGGTAGGCCTATATTAATCCCCCAGGGCACCCATGCAAAGGGTTCAGCCTCTTGTTCACCCACACACCCAGATAGAGAGAGGAAGCTAGGGTTAGACTTGCTCTTCTTCCCCCTCTAGAGAAACAGCTCAAGGATCAAGCTTGTAGCCACCATTGTTGCTTGAGTGATCATGCGGAGACCCCGCAGAGCAGGAGTAGGGGTGTTATCTCCTAGGAGAGCCCCGAACCTGGGTAAGATTCACCGGCGTGCATATCTTCGCCTTATCCCGTTTCCTGGCACCGGCGACGTCTTACTAGCCCCCACCATGATAAGCCATCCTTTGGCATATGTCTCACCAAACCCCTAACAACTTCCAAGCCCATGAGATCACAGTTGTCACTCGTTTCCTGTTGCAAAGGATACTCCGAAACCCTGAGGCTACCGGCAGAATAGTGGAGTGGGCTTTGGAGTTATCCAGTTTTGGTTTGAAATTTGAGAGCACATCAATAATTCAGAGCTGGGCATTGGCAGAGTTTATTGCTGAATGGACGCCAACCCCTGATGAGAAAGTGCCAGAAACAGTTATCCCCGGCAAGGAATCACCCCAAGAATGGATTTTGCATTTTGATGGTGCCTTTTCCCTGCAAGGTGCAGGAGCTGGCGTGCTCCTTGTCGCCCCCTCCAGGAAGCACTTGAGGTACGTCATCCAAATGCATTTTGCCCGGGAAGAGGCAACCAACAATACAACAGGGTATGAAGGGCTCCTTGCCGGGCTTAGAATTGCAACTGAATTGGGAATTAAGAAGCTTATCATTTGAGGAGATTCACAGCTTGTGGTGAGACAAGTCACCAAGGATTATCAAAGCCCATTGATGGAGGCATACGTCGAGGAAGTGAGGAGATTGGAGGAGCGCTTTGACGGATTGCAAACAGAGCACGTACCCCGTGCGGAAAACAACATAGCTGACCATCTGTCAAAGTGTGCTGCGCAGAAGCTTCCTGTGGAACCAGGGACTTTTGTTCTCCATCTCACTCAGCCCTCCGTATCCCCAGCAAAAATGGCCCAGAAAAGGAGAAAGTTGGACTCCGATAAGCCTCTCCCGGTAGCCATTCGCGCCCGGCAGAGACCTTGCCGGAAACAACTCCTTGCAGCCTGCCGGACCGCACCCTCCAGCCGGGCCCATGGACCCCGCGAACGAGGCATGTGCTCTCGCAGCAGAGGAGGTGCTTGTAGTCCTCGTTGGCGAGCCCAGGCTCCAACTTGGGCAAGGCACATTGTCCACTTCCTCCAAACTGGAGAGCTTCCTGGCGACCAATATGAAGCTGAAAGAGTAGCCCGGAGGGCCAGTATGTATCAGTTTGCCGATGACACTCTTTATAGAAGGAGGCGCAACAAAGTGAAATTGAAATGTGTCTGCTGGGAAGAAGGAAAGGAACTGCTAGCTGAGATACACAAAGGCATGTGTGGCTCCCACATTGGATCAAGGGCATTAGTTGGAAAAGCATTCCGGCAAGGATTCTATTGGCCCACACCCTCCAAGTGTGGTCGAGCTAGTCACCAAATGTGAAGCCTGCCAGTTCCATTCTGCCCAAGCTCTTCAAACAATCCCTCTATCATGGCCATTTTCAGTCTGGGGGCTCGATATCCTCGGCCCCTTCCCCCGAGCAATCGGGGGCTTTGAATTCTTGTTCGTTGCTATCGACAAGTTTACCAACTGGCCGGAAGTGACTGCCGTGAGAAAGGTGACTGCTCAGTCAGCTATCAAGTTCTTGAAAGAATTGGTGTGTCGTTTTGGAGTTCCGGCAAGGATCATTACCGACAAAGGCACCCAGTTCACGAGCCGCGCCTTCATGCAATATGTTCGTGCCCTCGAATGCAAGATATCATTTGCCTCTTTGGCACACCCCTGGAGTAATGGCCAAGCTGAGAGGGCGAACGCTAAAGTGTTGCATGGACTCAAGACAAGAACCTTTGATACGCTGCAGAAGCACGGCAGGCGGTGGATCGAGGAGCTGCCGGTAGTTCTCTGGTCCCTCAGAACGACACCAAACCGAGCTACCGGGTACACTCCCTTCTCCCCAGGGAAATCATTTACAGGTCACCTCGAGTGCTTGCCTACGATGATGTAGTGCGAGATCAGCACCGGCGTGACGACGCTGAGCTACTCGAGGAGAACCGTCTCCAAGCTGCTATGCGTGCTGCATGCTATCAACAAGCCCTGCGTCGCTATCATAGCCGCAGGGTTCACGCCTGGTGTTTTGAGGAAGGTGAGCTTGTCCTTAGGCGCGTTCAATCCGCCAAGGGTACAAACAAGTTCTCACCAAAGTGGCAAGGCCCTTACCGGGTAGTACGAGTCACCAAACCTGGCATAGTCCGTCTGGAGACCGGAGATGGCATTCAATTGCAAAACTCATGGAATATTGAGCATCTCCGCAAGTTCTACCCGTAAGGCGCGGCTGTCGGGCCCTGCCCAGCGGCCACCCTTTTGTACAGGCCTTGCCTCAGCTACATGTAGCCCATTGTACAAAGCCAGGGCGATGAACCTATGCAAGAGAAAATAAAGAAGCGCTGTGGGGGCCCCCCGACCAAGATTGCATGCATCCATGAGCATTCCAAGATCACTGCATAAGCATTTCATGAACATTTGCATATGCATGTAGATAGGATCGCATCCTGCATCATTCTCATCTACATGAAGCTGCATGTTCCTGCTGTGAACTTGGTTTTGACAAGGAGTTGAGAAGATTGCCCGGCACTGCGATCCCTGGCAAGCCAAATAGATAAGTTCAAACCTCCTGTCCATTGGTGCTCTGTAAGCTATAACTTGTGCATAAGAAAACCTCGCCACCCTTTTAAGACTTAGGTGCTCCCATCCTCGACTCGAACGTTGCTTCGGTTAGAATGGTCACAGTGGCATTCGGTAAAAAAAAGTTGGCGGGGGGCTGGTCCCTTTGCCTTTCGCCCGGTAGACGCAGCTCTCCGACAAACAAAAAGGGTGCCTACAGGATAGCCTGCTGGGGAAAACTCGTTTATTTACACTAAAGAGGCATCTCACCTCTACATGGACGTATACATGCACGGGTTCCCGGCAAGGTTCATCTTTTTCATTAATATGCTGATACGAGTACAAGCACTACAGAACACAAACATGGACTCGAGATATTAGATTATTTGAATTAAAATTTGGCAAGTGCCTACAGATTTAAGATTGAAAAAATATAAGTGCCCCGTAATGCCCTTTCTTGTCCCTCTCCTCCTAGGCACGGTCGTCGAAGGCGAGGAGGGCAAAAGGAGCGCTTGGGCAGGAGCCCAGCCCACTCCCCTCGGGCTCTAGGAGAGGTAGCCCGACGGGAGCGGGAGCACCGGGGAGCGCGTCGATGGAGAGCACGGTGGAGGCGACCCGTCGACCACCGCCATCAGGGCCAACAGGACACGGCAGGGCTAACGGAGTTGCAGCCCGAGAGGAAGCCTACCGGGGTCCAGCTGGAACACTGCTGGAGGAGCCCGGGAGCACCATCCCCACCTCTACATCCAACTCCCTAACAAATTGCATTGCCGGGAAGGAGATGCGGATGCAGATGATGGTGTTGCCGCCTGATGAAGATGGTGCGGGCGGCGATCAGCCGGAGTCAGAGTCGTCGCTCTCCAGCCCGCTGCCGTCGTCATCGCCGTCACTGTCCTCCCCGCCGGTTTCACTCGAGGAGGAGCTTTCGTCGTCGGTCAAGTTCTCTGCGCAGCACTCTAAGCGACCTCCCGAGTGCCCGAAGATCTTGACGGAGAGCAGGCCGCTCTCCATTAATTTGAACTAGCGAACGTGCCCCTCCGAGAAGGCGTGGGCACGGGAGAAAGTCTTCCAACCACGGCGGAGGTACATGACGTGAGGGGCAGGGAAGTCGACATCAACCCACATGCTGCCGTTCCCACAGCCCCTCATGTGCAACCTCAGAGAGCGTGGTTGTTCGAGCTCCATCTCCCGTGCAAAGGGAGTTGGAAGGCGAAGATGACCACACAGGGTCTTGTACAGCCTGATGATGAACTCCCGAGGTTGGTCCCTGATGTGGCCTTTCATCAGCGGAGGAGCCGCTGGTGGGGGCGCAGCCAAGGCGCTGCCCCGCCCTCCTCCTCCTCAAGCACCACGGCAACCTCGACCTCGTCCCCTTCCTCCTCCCCTCACGGCGGGTTCCGCCACCACAGGATCCAGAGGAGGAGGGATGCGCTGTCGAGTAGAAGCCCTCGTCGCCGCCGCTAGGACACCGCCGTGCCCTCGCCGTCTCACCATGGCTAGAAGGAAAGGTCGCGGAGAAGAAGAAGAAGAAGAAGTGTGTGTAGAGAGCCACCACCCCTGCCCCTTTTTATAGGAGGACGAGGCAGGGGGCTGGATCCTCATACAGGAAATGGCCACCCCGCTCCTCCAATGAGGCCTCTCTGCACCCTCTGTGGCTCTGAGAATCAAGGCCGACCCTCTGCTCCAACCATCACCGCTCGGTTTTCGGCCATGGCTGTCAGGACCCTGATCCTAAGTCACACCGATCTAGCATGTAACACATCATATCTCTTTGCGGCCTGATGCACGGTATTCCCACGGGTGCCACCTTACCTGGCCTGGGACCGTTTGCGCATTTTGGCTCACGTATATGATAGATTCGCTAGCATCCATATGACAGAGAACCCTGGCCGACATGACTAGTCGTAAACCCAAAGTGGCACTAACTTACAGGGACATGCATACATGACCCAGCAACGAACGTGTCGGTCATCAACGTATGAACCCAAGTCGTAGCAAGCTACAAGGACTTAAAGGAACAAAGTGCGACATTTCCCCGAAGGGACATACACAAGAACGAAGAAGGACAAATGCCGGCCAGCCTAGGTGTTCCGGAGCAGTAGCAAGCTACCATAGCTCAGTGGAAGCACCAGGAGACATTTCCCGGTAAGAGAGGCTACCAAGAATAAACAACTAGGTTGTCGGATCCCACACATACCAAGCATTTCAAAATCATACACACAATATGCTCGATATGTGCAAATACAACATGGCATCACAACAAAACTCTATGACTCAAAATATTTATTCATTAGGCTCCGAGGAGCCAGATATTACAAACATGGGTCTGATGACCCATCATTCAAGTCATACAAGTAATAAACACATGCGGAAGCTTAACTTGTCTGAGTACAGACAACAAGAAATGAAAAAGGCTGAGAAGCCTGACTATCTACAAGACCCTCCCAAGGGTACAAGATCGTAGCTGAGGTAACAAGCTAAACGTCGTAGTCCACGCAGAACTACTAGTGAGACTGAAGTCTCTCTACAACAACATAAATTAAGCAAACGTGAGTACAAATGTACCCAGCAAGACTTACATCAGAACTAGCTACATATGCATCAGTATCAACAAAGGGGTGGTGGAGTTTAACTACAGCAAGCCGCTTTGACTCAGTGGCTACCTTGAACTACGACTGCCATAACTCTTTTGAGGTGGCGCACATGAGTCCACATATTCACCATATCAATACACCACTATGGATCCCCTCCCGTCTCCCTACAAGAAGGCCAGCCATAGCACTCACGCTTATCTTGCGCATTTTAGAGTATCCACTTTCACTTGTCTATGAACTGTATAAGCAACCCGGTAGTACTTTACCGCGGAAGAGGCTATTCGAATAGATCATGTTAACCCTGCAGGGGTGTACTTCTTCACACACGCTCTCGCCACTTAGCGCCATGTACACATCATGTATCTCGGCAACCTTCAAGCGGAAGCCTGGCGAGGGTGTCGGCCACGACCTCACTAACCACGCGAGTCTCTAGTCCAGGTTTATCGCCTATTCAGGTTCCATCCGCAAGGAGATCCGGCCGGGGTTTCACTCACGGCCCCAAACGATGTGTGCAGGGTTCCCAAAGCCCATCTCGACGGATGGATCTACGCTTGGTACACCGTGCCATGATGCCTAGTATGTCCCAAGCCCACCTGTACCGGGTGCCACTTGGTAGACTACTAACACAGCCTACAAACACCAGAAACTAGTTGCAACTTGTCAGATGTGGGGTTCCGGCAAACCCTTAAGGTTCGAACACTGGGGTGCGCGCGAAGTCTCTCCCACCTACCGATCTACGCTCTAGCTCGCTAAGATATCGCGGATGAACTCGATGAACTCGCAACACAGAAAGACCCGAGGTTTATACTGGTTCGGGCCACCATTGTGGTGTAATACCCTACTCCAGTGTGGTGGTGGTGGATTGCCACTTGGGCTGATGATGAACAGTACAAGGGAAGAACAACCTCCTGAGGTTGAGGTGTTCTTGTGCGTATGAACTTGTGGCGTGAGGATTCGATGCCCCTACTGTGGTGGCTAGCTCTACTTATATAGGCCCTGGTCCTCTTCCCAAATATCGAGCGGGAAGGGAGCCAACAACGGCGGGCAAATTTGAAGGGGGACAGCTAGTACAAGCTATCCTGACAAAAGCGGTCTTTGCCTGCGAAAATCTCTAGGGTGACGCCGTCTCGGGCTCCACGATGACCTCCGCCTTGCCGTCCTCCTGGTCTTGGTCTCGTTGCACCAACATGGCAACCTTTGCCTGATGCCTCGGTACCCTTCGCCTGCGCTGGCCGCCTTAGCACCAAAGAGGAAATAGGGACGCTGCACGCACTGGCGCCCGCCTGGCACCCGCCTGGTGCCGTTCGTCAAGGCTCACGACACGAGAGCCTTGTGAGGTTTGCCCCGCCTTGATATCTCCGCTCCTCGTGAGCCTGCCTGGCTAGGCCACTCCAGAGGAGGTCTCACATCGTCCGCCTCGTGAGGCTTGGACCCTCGCGAGGGTCTTGGGTGCCTTGTTGACGAAGATGGGCCATACGGCCTGCTGCTTAGCCACGCTGTGGGCCGCAGGCAGGCAAGTCTGGGGACCCCCGTTCCCAGAACACCGACAGTAGCCCCCGGGCCCAAGGTGCGCTCGGGCTTGGCTTCGCGGCGAAGCCAAGGGCCAAGTTCGGAGCACCGCGGGCCCCAAAAGCCTGCGGCCTTGGTCGACGCATGGCGGTTGATTGGACGTGGGCGTCTTCGCTTCCCCACGCTGCCTTTGAATCTGCCTGGCTATGCGGCCCCTGCGGCCTACACAGTTATTCCTCCGCCTGCTGCGCCTCGCTTCCCCAATTCCCCTGCTTCCTCGTGGCTCTGGTTCTCTTCTCCAATCTGACTTGCGCTCCGCCTGCTCCGTCGCCATGGCGCCAAAACAAGCTGAGAAGGGGAAGAGTCCTCCTTCTCTTCCAGCTGCGCCTCCGTCCTTTGCGCCGGCGCCTGGCCGGTCTCGGGTGCTCAACGACGAGGCCATGGACAAGGTGCGCCTGATGCTTGCTTCCAACTTCAACGAGTGGGGGAGACGGTGGCTTGGCCCGCGTCTCGCACTCGCACGGCTCAGACGGCCACCGAGGTCCCAATCTTCATAGATGCCCTCTGGGCTGGCCTGATTCTTCCCTTCTCCGCCTTCTTCAATGCTGTGGTTGAGCATTATCTGATCCACATGCTGCATCTCGACCCTCAGGCTGTGACACTTCTTGCTGTCTTTGCCTTCGCTTGCGAAGACATGGTGGGCATCACACCTTCGGTGGCTCTCCTCCGTCACTTCTTCTCATTGCATCTGGCCGACCCTCAGCAATGCTCGGGGTGTGTGAGCTTCCAGGCCGTGGCTGTGACGGCGGGCGAGGGGATCGATTTCGAGCTTCCTCCATCCACGAGCGAATTCCGGACACAATGGGTGTTCGTCGATGCCGGTGTGCTCAGTCCTCTGCTTCAGGCTCCGTCGGGGCCTGCTGTTCCTAACTCCGGCTGGAGCCATCAGCGGCTCGCAAGCCCCGGCCTTGCCCGCGTCTGGCTCAGGGTGAGGTTGCTGAAGGATCGCGACATAACTGCACCGATGGTGGTGAAGGAATTCGTCCAACACCGGGTCGGTCCGCTTCAGTGCCATTCTCGCCCAATGTGGACCTTGCTTAGCAGCCAGGACCACATGAGGTTTCAAGAGTCCGGGCTCCTCCTCGGGACGTGGAGAACAGTGCTCAAGGTCCTGACGGGTGCCTTTCTGCCAGCCGAACTGCCTGGGAAGAACTGTTTGCTGTACCGCTGCAAGAATAAGGATGAATTTGTAAAGGACATGCCTCTCTTCGATGAATGGGGGCCGCGGCGAATCGGCCTGGAGGGGCCTCGTGAGAACCCCGTCGTCGTGGTTCCCTTCCTTGCCCCTGATGCTGAGCTCGCCCCAAGTGACGGTGCAGGCGAGCGAGCTCAGGTGGAGGCCGACGGCTCGAGTGCTGAGGAGCACGTGCCGTGTGGTGATCCTGGGGCATCGTCCTCAGGAGCCTACCACTCCCCTCCTGAGGCGTCGGTTGTTGAGGAGACGATGTATGCGACTCCCGAGGCCAAAGTGTCGGAGTAAATGACCACGGGTAGCCTAACCGACTCCCCCTGGCTCTTCAAAAATTATCGGGCCGATCGAGCCTTCAAGCACCCAAAGCACAGGGCCGCCTTCCCCTGGCCGGCTATCTCACAGGCCGACTACTGGAAGGCGGCCCGGCCCTAAAACCCTCCCGAAGTGAGCCACAAGAAGGCCGACTCCAAAAAGCCGGCCACAAGAAGACCAACTCCATGATGCCGGCCACAAGAGGTCCGGCTCCCGGCAAGCGGCCAAGATTGCACCCTCAAGGACTGCACCCACATAACGGTGACGAGACGGGGAGTGGCTATAGTAAAGCCTGCCACCCCAATCCCGGAGCACGCATGGCCACAGTGCGCCGTACGGGTCGGCCATCCCCCGTCCGGCGCGGCACTGTTGCCATGTTGACCATGGCGCCACCCACGACAGGCCGTCAGTATGGCCCGCGGGCGGCGGGGCCCTTAAGCCAAAGAGACGCTCGAAGGCGGCCAAGCCTCCCCCAGTCGGCCTGGGGTGTAGCCGGCTCCCAATAGCCGGCTACCTCACTCCCTCGAAGTATGTGCATCATTAAGGAGACAAGACGAGGTAAGGCTACAGTGAGAGCCCGCCAGACGGCGGCACTGTAGCCATGCTTACCTCGGCAAAGCCCTCGTCATCAGGGGCGAGGCTACAGTAATTAGCCACCGACAAGATTTCCAGGCGGTGGGGCCGGCCTGTCGGCCAAGAGGTCGGCAGCCGGCGGGACCCACCAGTCGGCGGGCCCCAGCGGCCGGCGGAGAAGTCGGCGGATACAGACACTGACGGCCTGGACCCGCATCCAGCCAGATTACCATTGTACCCCTGGGGGGTAGGCCTATATAAACCCCCCAGGGCACCAATGCAAAGGGTTGATCTCTTAGAGTTTTACACACCACATAGAGAGAAGAGGAGAGCTAGGCTTGCCCTTCTTCTCCCTCTACCCAAATAGCTCAAGGAGCCACTTGTAGCCACTTGTGTTGATCTAGTGATCATGCGGAGACCCCACAGAGCAGGACTAGGGGTGTTATCTCCACGGAGAGCCCCGAACCTGGGTAAGATTCGCCGGTGTGCATGTCTTCGCCTTATCCCATTTCCAAGCACCGGCGATGTCTTACTGGCTCCCACAATGATAAGCCACCCGTTGGCATATGTCGCACCTACCACCCGACATTTGGCGCCCACCATGGGGCTAGGTGCACCGTCGTCCGGAGACCTGTTCTAGACAGGAACCGTTTTCCTTCCCAGCGAGCGTAGCCAGCCCGGCACGCCCGATGGCGCTTGCCCCGACGCGCTGCAAGGCGTCGACGACGCCTGCACGGTGAGCTGCCTCGCCAATCTTCTTGGCGAGGCTCGCATTTCCGACGAGCCTGCGTCCGACGCGGGCACAGACTGCCCCGAGAGCCGCCTCGTTAGCCTCCTCGACCAGCTTCACTTCTCCAGTGAGCCTGCTGTGGATTTGGAGTTCGTCGGCTCCACCGACCCGATGCTTGTCGACTCCGACACAGCATCGCTTGACGCCTTCCCCACCAACATGGAGATCATCGACGACCCTCTTACTCAAGCCGACAGTGGCGGCAGCACTGTCACTGAGGTGCTGGTCATCAGCCGCGGCGCTGCCTTAGGCGAGAATGCCCACGACGCCCTACAAGCGGCGCTACACGACCTGTCTGCCCCCATCCCAGTCGACGCCGACGCCGAGACACTGGAGGGACGCCGCCTCGCCCTCATCACGGAGGGCCAGAAGATAGCATCCATGAGACGCCTCACTGAGGCTCACCAGCGCGAAGTCGACCGCGCCGCCTTTGGTACGCCGCCTCCTGGCGGGCCGAGCCGAGCCGGCATCGTCAAGAAGCGCGGCGCAGCCATTGCCAGCATGCTGGGAGCAGACCGCCCAGTCTACGCCACGCCACTCGAGAACCTGTGTGCCGCTCAGGCGGCCGTAGACGAGCTGAACGGGCTGGAGGCCGACGAGCTCCCCTACATGACTAGACGCATCCAGCAGCTAATCGATGCGGCCGCAGAGCGGCATGAAGCCAGCGCCCGTGCAGAAAGTCCTCCCCCGCGCCGAGAGCACGGCGCGACATCCCGGATGCCGACTGCGGGCGGCGCCCTCACGAGAAAAGACAAGGAGCCAGCTGCTAGCCGCAGTCGGACTCGGCTCACCATCGAGCGCGACGCAGAAGGCTGGCCCCGAGCTGTGGAAGGATGAGGCAATCCGCCTCCTCCCCCGCCTCGTGGGGAGAGATATCCCACCCCTCCGCCTGTTACGCATCTGACTCTCGGCGACCGACTAGGCCACCGCGAAGGAGTCGGCGAGAATGACGCCCGCCACCGGATCGACCGCCTAGCGCGATCCCTGGCGCTAGAAGAAGAAGATGATGTCGGCCCGCCTTGCTTTGGCCCCCGCATCCGCGATGAGCCCTTCCCCAAAGGGTTCTCACTCCCAAGAGACACGCCAAAATACAACGGCTCTGTGAAGCCGGAAGACTGGTTGATCGATTACTCCACCGCAGTCCGCATAGGAAACGGCAACAGGCGCGTTGCCGTGAAGTACGTCCCGCTCATGCTTCAAGGCACGACACGCACCTGGTTGAACAGCCTCAAGCCCTACAGCGTCAACAGCTGGCTAGACTTCACGGAAGTCTTCATCCGCAATTTGACCAGCACATACAAGCGGCCTCCCAAGCCCCGCCAGCTCTCCTTGTGCGTCCAAGGGCCCAGCGAATCAACTCGCGACTACCTCACGCGTTGGGCTGAGCTCCGCAACTCTTGCGAAGGGGTGCACGAGGTTCAAGCCATAGAGTACTTCACCGCCGGGTGCCGAGAGGGCACCCTCCTCAAGCACCGGCTCCTCTGCGACGAGCCGACTACCCTCGACGAGCTGCTGATCATAGCAGACAAGTATGCCATGGCCGACTCTTCAATGAAGACTGAGCTTCGAGGTGATGCCTCTGGGAAGGTGCTCGCGCCGGCTCCCAAGACGCCAGCTGGTGACTCCAATCGACGCCCTTACCCAAACGACAACAAGTGCAAGGCCCCTATGCCGCCTTCCACCAGTCGGCAAGTAGCCACAGTCAAAGACGAACAACCTGAAGGACGGCCCATGCCCAAGAAGCAGAAGGGCGGCAGGCCGGCTTGGCAGCCGGCTTTCTCCTACGAGCAAACCCTTGATGCCCCCTGCAAGTTCCACTGCGGCGCGAAGCCGTCCAACCACATGACTTGGAAGTGTCATTGGCTCACGCGAATCTCCAAAGGCGAAGGGCTGGTGCCACCTCCACCTGCTGGCCAGCCACCTCCAGCCCCTCAGCAGCCGGCTGCTCGACCAGCAGTCGGAGCCATTCAAGACGAGTTCCCAGACGAGCATGCCGCCTACGTCGTCTTTACAAGCCAAACTGAAGATAGGCGCAGTCGGCGCCGACAACACCAAGAAGTCAACGCGGTCGCCTCTAAAAACGCAGAGTTTATGCATTGGTCTGAGAAGCCTATTAGCTGGAGCCGGGCCGATCACCCAGAGGTGATGCCGTCTCCCGGCTCTTATGCATTGGTGTTGGATGCCACCCTCGCGACAGAAAGGCGAGCTGCCCGTTTCTCCCGTGTACTGATTGACGGTGGGAGCAGCATCAACATACTATACCATGACACCATGGAGAAGCTGAACATCAAGACGAAGCAACTCATGCCAAGCCGGACTGTGTTCCATGGCATCGTACCCGGCCTGTCCTGCTCACCAGTCGGCAAGATCAAGATAGATGTTCTCTTTGGAGACAAGGATCACTTCCGCCGAGAAGCAGTCTGGTTTGAAGTGGTGGATCTAGAGAGCCCTTACCACGCGTTGCTTGGCCGACCTGCCCTAGCCAAGTTCATGGCTGTGCCCCACTACGCCTACCTCAAGATGAAGATGCCAAGTTCAAAGCGGATCATCACCATGGCTGGCCGAGTCCGTCGTGATTGCCGAAGAAAAAAAGATGCTGGACCGAGTCGTGGCCATGGCCGGCAAGCAGCCGACCCTGTCCCCTGACCCCAAGGAATATGATGCTCAAGGCTCCTTCCAGCCGGCCAAGGAAACAAAGAAGATACCTCTGGACCCAGAGAACCCGGAGAGGTTTGCCGTCATTGGAGCAAACCTGGATAGCAAATAGGAAGGCGAGCTCGTCGATTTCCTTCATGAGAATCGGGACATCTTTGCATGGTCCCCAAAGGACATGCCGGGTGTTCCGAAGGATTTCGCTGAGCACAAGCAACACGTCCGAGCAAACGCAAAACTAGTCAAACAACCTCTCCGCCGACTGTCAGAGGAAAAGAGAAGGATTGTAGGAGAAGAGATAGCCGCTTCTGGCAGCCGGCTTCATTATGGAGGTGTTTTTTTTCCAGAATGGCTTACCAACCCGGTCCTTGTATTGAAGAAAAACAATAAATGGCGCATGTGTATAGATTATACCAGCCTCAACAAAGCCTGCCCCAAAGATCCGTTTGCCTTACCTCGAATTGATCAAGTGATAGAATCCACAGCCGGATGCGAGCTGTTGAGTTTCTTGGATGCTTACTCAGCCTACCATCAGATCAAGTTGGATCCAGCCGACCTCCTGAAGACCGCCTTCATCACACCATTCGGAGCTTTCTGCTACCCGACTATGACATTCGGCTTGAGAAATGCCGGTGCCACTTTTCAGTGTTGCATGCAGAAATGCCTCCTCAAGCAACTCGGCAGAAATGCCCACGTCTATGTAGACAATATTGTGGTGAAGATGGAGAAGCGCGGCACCCTACTAGAAGACCTCAGAGAAACATTTGACAACTCGCGCCGGTTTCAGATCAAGCTCAACAGTGAGAAATGCGTGTTCGGAGTACCAGCCGGCCAGCTTCTAGGCTTCTTGGTCTCTGAACGCGGTATCGAGTGCAACCCAGTGAAGATCAAGGCCATAGAGAGAATGGAGATTCCTACCAAGCTGCGAGACGTCCAAAAGTTTACCGGGTGCCTGGCCTCCCTGAACCGCTTCATCAGCCGGCTAGGAGAGAAGGCTCTCCCCCTGTACCGACTCATGAAAAAGTCCACCCACTTCGAGTGGAACGACCAAGCAGACCAATCTTTTCACGAGTTGAAGAAGATGCTGACCACGCCACCTGTCTTGGCGGCGCCAACTGAGAAAGAGCCCATGCTCCTTTACATTGCCGCGACTAGCCGAGTGGTCAGCACAGTTATTGTGGTCCAGTGCCCAGAAGAAGGCCGGGCTCAGGTAGTCCAGAGGCCGGTGTATTATTTGAGCGAAGTACTATCCATCTCAAAGCAAAACTACCCGCACTACCAGAAGATGTGCTATGGAGTATACTTCGCCGCCAAGAAGCTGAAGCCCTACTTTCAAGAGCATCCTATCACGGTCGTATGTACTGCCCCGCTTGCCGAGATCATAGGCAGCGGGGATGCATCCGGCCGGGTGGCCAAGTGGGCCATTGCGCTGGCTCCTTACACGATCTTCTACCAGCCTCGCACCGCCATCAACTCCCAAGCATTGGCCGACTTCCTTGTCGACTGGGCCGAGACCGAGTACCTACCGCCGGCTCCCGACTCCACTCATTGGCGAATGCACGTCGATGGATCCAAGATGCGCACCGGCTTGGGAGCCGGCATCGTCCTCATCTCTCCCAAGGGCGACAAACACAGATACACATTGCAAATTCATTTTTCTGCCTCCAACAACGTGGCCGAGTACGAGGTGCTCATACATGGGCTCCGGCTAGCCAAAGAGCTCGGCATCGGCCGGATCCTGTGCTATGGCGACTCGGATTTGGTAGTCCAACAATCATCTGGCGACTGGGACGCCAAGGACGCAAACATGGCGAACTACTGATTCCTCGTTCAGCAAATCAGCGGATACTTTGAAGGATGCGAGTTCCTCCACGTGCCACGGGCCGACAACGAGCAAGCAGATGCCCTGGCACAAATCGGCTCCACCCGACAAGCTATACCAACCGGCGTCTCTCTCCAATGCCTCCTCAAACCGTCTGTCAAGCCGTCTCCAGAATCAGACTCCATCTTTGTACCGCCTGACCCTGATGCAGTCGGATCTGACTAGGGGAACCCAGCTGGCGGCTCGGGGACTTCGACAGGCGGCCCGGGGACTGCCGTAGTCGCACCTGGCTCAGGGACTTCAGAACCCGGCCCGGGGACTGCAGCAGTTGGCCCGGGGACTGCAACGACACAACAAGCGGTGGCCGACTCCAACTCTTCACCACCCAACCCACCCACCCTAGTCGCAGTATCTGTATTGGCAATAGAAGAAGTAACAGCTCCATCATGGGCCCAACCCATCCTCAACTTCCTGGTAAACAGAGAGCTGCCGACTGACGAGATCTTGGCAAGACAAGTTCAACGCCAAGCCGGAGCATACACAATACTAAACAGAGAACTCGTTAGGCGCAGCATCACTGGAGTCTTCCAGCGCTGCGTCGAGCCAGAGAAGGGCATAGCAATCCTCAAGGACATCCACCAAGGCGAATGCGGCCACCACGCGGCCTCAAGATCACTTGTCGCCAAAGCTTTCCGCCATGGGTTCTTCTGGCCGACTGCTTTGGAAGACGCCAAGGAATTAGTCGAATACTGCAAAGGGTGCCAAGTCTTCAGCTCCAAGCAACACCTGTCGGCTTCTGCACTCAAGACCATCCCCCTCACCTGGCCCTTTGCCGTCTGGGGACTGGACATGGTGGGCCCATTCAAGACGGCGCGCGGCGGCATGACACATCTGCTTGTCGCCGTGGACAAATTCACCAAGTGGATTGAAGCGAAGCCAATCAAGAAGCTGAATGAGCCGACTGCCGTGACATTCACCGGAGATATCACCACCCGGTATGGCATACCACACAGCATCATCACCGACAATGGCACGAATTTTGCCAAAGGAGCACTGGCACGTTTCTATGCGACACAGGGCATCCGACTGGACTTAGCGTCCGTTGCCCACCCGCAGTCAAACGGCCAAGTCGAGCGAGCAAACGGCCTCATCCTCTCCGGCATCAAGCCCCGACTGGTCGTACCACTGGAGCGTTCGGCCAGCTGCTAGCTCGACGAGCTGCCGGCCGTCCTCTGGAGTCTGCGTACTACCCCGAACAAGTCAACCGGCTTCACCCCTTTCTTCCTTGTATACGATGCCGAGGTTGTCATCCCAACTGACATTGAGTTCGACTCACCTCGGGTCACCATGTACACGGAGGCGGAGGCTAAGGAAGCACGAGAAGACGGCGTTAACCTGTTGGAAGAGGGCCGGCTATTAGCACTCAACCGGTCTGCCATCTACCAGCAGGGTTTGCACCATTACCACAACCGAAAGGTCAAGCCAAGATCCTTCCAAGAAGGCGATCTTGTGCTCCGGCTGATCCAGCGAACAGCCGGACAACACAAGCTCTCGGCCCCTTGGGAAGGCCCCTTCGTCATTAGCAAGGCCCTAGGCAACGACTCCTACTACCTGATCGACGCACAGAAGCCGAAGGCACGCAAGTGGGATGATTCCGGCAAGGAGTCGGAACGACCATGGAACGCCAATCTCCTCCGAAGGTTTTACAGTTAAAAGCAGTATGTACCACGCTACCTTTTGTATTAAGTACAAGACAACGGGCCCCCCGAGGAGCACTCGGGAACTACCCTCTTTTATCTATGTATGACGAGTGTCATACCTATGAATGTATCACTACATTTGTTTTCCTGTCCGGCACCGGGTTCGATCAGTCGGCCCAGGGACTTGCCGCCTTTAGTTATATTAAAGTTCTACCTGCAGTCAGACAAGTAGTGTGCCGGCACCCAAGCCCTCTCTTGTTGAAAGTTGCAGCTCGAAGAATCGACTGTCCGACTGGCAAGAGTCAAAAGGCAGGAAAGGATGCCCACACGAAAAACGGCTAAGGACTAACGAACTTATATAACACAAGCCGGCCTCCCACCCCGCCAACCGGCTGTCAGAACAACCGGCTGGCCGGCTTCCCATTCACCTTGCTACAATATAAGAAAGCTAGAGTACATGCCCTCCCAAACGGCCAAGCCCTTCCCCAGCCACAGACTGCAGAGCAGCTGTCCGGCTGGGAAGGCGGCGACCAAGGGAGGGCGGCAAAGGAAACAGCCAAAAGGATGAGAAGCAAATACAATCGGAAGCCAAGCACCTGCATGATTATATTTACACAAAAGGCCTTCGAAAGGCCAGCATTCAACATAGTTTGAATACACCCCCAGTGGGTGGAACTGCGCAAACTTAACAAATATTGTTCAAAGAGTAATAAACAGGAAAGCAAAGGTGGCGGATCAGGCCAAAGGTGCAACAGGCAAGCCAGGCAGGTCAGTGGAGACGGCAGTGCGGGCTGGAGGAGTGGCCGGCTGGCGAGTCTCGGCTTGATCATCACCGGCTGCAGGCGGCACGCTCGCACGTGCCTCGTTGCTGGAGGCACGATCAAGCTGAGGCTGGCCGGTTGCTCCACCGTCTGGCACGGTGTCTTCACCATCCTCTCCCTCCTCCTCTTCGCCCTCGTCACTGGAGTCGATCTCCTCCGCCGAGTCTTCACCATCCGCTGGGTTCAGCCCAAACCACTCCTCCGGCTGAGCAACGCCGTCATCATCCACCTCAGGGGCAAAGGCACTGGTGTCGGTGTAGTCGGCGATCGCCGAGGCGCGCTGGATGATAGCCGGCCGCACCGCCTCCAGCTCCTCGTCGGCCTCCTGCCGCCAGGTGGTCAGCTGGTCCAAATCTAGCCCAGGATACCAAGCTCAGACGAACTCCAGCACCCGCCTGGCGCCTGACCGACCTGCAGAAGCCTTCCAGGCCTCGAAGCGGCCAACCGCTACCTCCAGCCAGTCGGCAGTCCGACTGGGGGTACGGGGAACCACCTCGCCGGGCCAGAGGGCGGCCAGCATTTGCGCCCCAACGCGCTAAAGACGGCGGAGCATGCGGTGAGCCGGCTGGAGGCGGGCTTGGATCGCTAGAAGCCGCTCCTCAAGCGACCGGCGAGCATCCGGCGCGATCTCAGCTCCAGCCTGCCTTTGCGCGTCGCGGTGGGCCTCGATGACTTGGCTGGTGGCAACGAAGTAACCAGGGAAGTACTCTGCACAAGTAAGAAAGGAAGAGAAAAAACACAAAGTCAGAAAATGGACCAAATGGCAGGCGGCAAGCAAAGGGACGAAGAAGAAGGCGACCTACCATCAACCAAATCTTCGATCTGGCTGTAGCCGTCGCTCAGCGCTTGCCTTGCCTCAGCCCAGCTCGCCGCCTCGGTCCCGTATTCGGCTTGGAGGGCGGCCTCGCTGTCCTGCGCCGCCTTCAGGGCTGCCTTATGGCTCTCCTCCTGGTCGGCCAGCTTCTTGACCAAGGGGCACGCTCCTGAGCCAAGGCGTTGTACTCGGCTTCCTTGGCGCGAAGGGCGGTCTGAGCCCCACCCAACTGCTCCCTCAGGTCGGCATTGGCCTCTGCAGATATGATAAAGAAGAAAAAAGCAATAAGAAAGAAGTCACCAGGAAAGATCCGGCCCGACTGTTCAGCAGTCGGCCCGAATCTCGGGGACTAGACCCAGTGGGTGCGCTGACGCGCCCCCACGTGAGATAAAAGATGAAGCACTTACTCCGGCTCTCAGTCAGATCAATGGTCTTCTGGTTCAGCTCCCGGGCTTGGGAGTTGAAGGTAGCCGCGTGGAGGTTGTGATAGTCCTGCAAATAGGACAGAGGAGCGAATAAGAACAAGATAGCAATCGAAGTCTACTAAGAAGTTCCAAGCCGCCTCCTCAGCAGCCGACTCGGAACTCAGGGACTACACCCAGTGGGTGCGCTGACGCGCCCCCACGGAAGAAATCAAGAACAAGAAACAAAAAAGTGGGAAGACTCACCCGAATGGCCGTCCGCGTCGCGAGGAACTCTTGAGTATACTGCTTCAGCACGGTGGCCTAGGATTGAAGCCGGTTCCGGTCTTCTTGCGCCGCCACGTTCAGCACGGCCGTCCCACCACCCGGCGTCCACCCCGGCGAGCTGGCGCTGGCCGTCTCCAGATCCTGGGCCGACGAGCTAGAGCCCGCGGCCTTCTACGGATCCGGCGCCGGAGCCGCCTTCCTTGCGCGCCGGCACGATGGCGACCGGACCACAAGGTCTGCCCTCGCAGCCGGCTCGCTTACAGCCGGTTGCACGGGCGGCGCGTAGGCCGGCTGCCTTGGTCCGCCCCAGTCGGCGATGACAATGCCGCCTCCCTCGCCAGGACGACGACGTCGCCCTCCTCCCTCTCCATCATCGGCTGGTTGCCACCGGCTTCCTCCGGCGGGGGCACCGGGATCTCGGGCGCCACAGCGCGAAGGGGGACGACGAGCTGTGGAGGCCGGTTACGCAGGGCCTCCGCCGCCCTCTCTGCGGCTGCAGCCTCCACCTGAGCCTTGGCTGCTGCCTCGGCTTGTGCCTCCGCCTACTCCTCCGTCGTCTCCTGTGCCGCCTTGGCAGCGGCCGCCCTAGCTCCTCCGCCTCCCGCTCCTCCCGCGCCTCCCGCGCATTCCGCTCTATCGCCGCTTGAAGCTCGGCGTGGGGGTCCACGCGGCGCGGGCTTGCAGATCTTCCCGCCGCTCCAACCACGGAGGTGGCAGCGGTCCGCTGAAGAGAAAGCGGAGTCCTGTTTTTTAAGTCAAGACAAGGACTCAGAAGAATATCAACAAAAAAGAAGAAGGAATACGTGAGATAATTGACACTTACGCCAAAACCATTTGTGGCTGCTTCACCACCTTGCGGAAGCGGGCAGCCTTCCCGGCTGCCTCGTCCCGCTTGGTCGCCGCCGCCGCGCTCTTGGGCTTCTTTGGCCGACTGCCGAATAGGCTCGGCGCGGCCCGGCGCTTCTGGGCGCCGCCTCGGACAGCCGGCGCGGCAGATGAACCCGCGCCATGATGATCGGACGCCAGCTGGCGGCGCGGGACGACTTCCGCCTCGTCATCATCCGGCCAGTCGTCGAGGCTGGCTCCAAGCCCGGAGCCGCCTGCCTCGCCGCCTCCCCCACGGTGTCGTCGTCCAGAGCGGCCGCCCCCCAAGTCGGGGTCGTCCAAGTCGTGCGTCGTCCGGTCAGGAAGATATTGGCGCTCCACCCCCGCTGCCCCGGCTGCCGGTCGAAGGAGGGGGCTCTGTCAAGACAAACCGACTGGTCAGAGTCGGCCAACAGAAACTTGGTGACAAAAGTAAAGAAGAGAAGAAAAACAAAGCATACCATAGGCGGGGGATTGGCACGGGAGTACGGCTCCTTGCCAAAATGCCACTCGTCGGTGAGCTTGCAGTTCGCAAGGTAGTTCACCATGTGAGCTACCTCCGCGTGAGGCATCTCCTTGGTACACAGCCGACTCGGGTCGAGTTGGCCGCTCATTTGACAAATCATATGAGGGAGGCCTTGGAGCGGGAGCACCCGACGCGCCATGAAGGCGGCCAGCAGGTCGGGCCCGGTCAGGCCCTCCGACTGAACCATTACCCGGAGTCGCGCGACGGCGGCGGCTCTAGCAGGCAACAGCGTTTTGGCCCGATAGGACCATTGGGGCCGCCTCCCAGCCGGCGGGCCAGCTACATAAGCCGGCAAGTTGATGAAGTCGCCTTCTGAAGCGACGTTCTTCACGTAGAAATAGGACTGCTGCCAGAGCTTCACCGACTGGATCAGCGTGATGGGAGGAAAGGGATTGTCGGCCACCGGCCTCCGCATCGCGATGAAGGTGCCGCTCTGAGCCGGCACGCCCCTCATGGCGGTGCCGAGCTTGGACTGGAAGAATTCCCCCTAGAGCTCGAGGGTGGGAAGGACGCCGAGGAAGCCCTCGCACAAAGTGACGAAGGCAGACAGCAGCACCACCGTGTTTGGAGTGAGGTGGTGCGGCTGGAGGTGGTAGAACTCGAGGAAGGAACGGAAGAAGCCGCTCACAGGCACGCCGAGGCCGCGCAGGCACTGTGAGCGGAAGATTACCCGCTCGCCCTCCTCCGGCGCCGGCGAGATCTCCCTCTCCAGCGCGAGACGGACCCGCACATGATCCCTGCTGGGCAACCGCCGCGTCTTGCGGAGGAAGTCGATGTGGTCCGCGTGGACGTTGGAGCCGTCCTAGTCTCCGCCGTGCGACATGAGGGCAACAAGCCGATGAAAAGGCACGGCGACGGCGAAAGCACGGCCCCGCGGCGGCGAAGCTACGGGGTAGTGTGATGATTGGAGGGACGGCGTGGCGGCGAAGGACAACAGCGATGGAGAGGAAGAAGAAGAAGATGGCGGAGCGAGGGCGAACGTGCGAGCGTCTGCCGCTCCTCCTCCTCCCCCTATTTATAGCCTCGTGCGGCGATGCCGAGGAGGCAAGGCGTAGGGGGACGTGGGATTAACTGCGCCCACTCCCCCACGTCCCGTGATCATTGCGCCCTAACGGCGTGCGGAAACTCCCGTTGGAAGGCGAATGGCCCGTTTTGGGCCACAGAAGATCCACACCTAGGCCGAGGCGTGGAAGTGGCGGGCCCCGGCCTGCGGCGGCGTCCTGTCACGCGCGCGGGCTGGCTGGCTCATCCAGCCGGAGGGCGCCACGTGGCGTGCGAGCGACAAGCGGTCGGCCTGCAACCTAGCGTGCGCGCCAGCTGCTCCCCGCCTTCAGACTTCAAAGCCTCACCAAGACGGCGCACCTGATCAAAGCCGGCTCCTAGCTGCTGGCTCTTCAAGATAGGAAGCTGATTGAGCTTCTCGTCCTCCTTTCAGCCACGAAGCCCAACTAGCTTCGGGGACTACTGTCGGAGTAAATGACCACAGGTAGCCTAACCGACTCCCCCTGGCTCTTCAAAAATTATGGGGCCGATCGAGCCTTCAAGCACCCAAAGCACAGGGCCGCCTACCCCTGGCCGGCTACCTTACAGGACGACTACTGGAAGGCGGCCCGGCCCTAAAACCCTCCTGAAGAGAACCACAAGAAGGCCGACTCCAAAAAGGCGGCCACAAGAAGACCGACTCCACGATGCCGGCCACAAGAGGGCCGGCTCCCGGCAAGCGGCCAAGATTGCACCCTCAAGGACTGCACCCACATAACGGTGACGAGACGGGGAGTGGCTATAGTAAAGCCTGCCACCCCCAAATCCCGGAGCACGCATGGCCACAGTGCGCCGTACGGGTCGGCCATCCCCCGTCCGGCGCGACACTGTTGCCATGTTGACCATGACGCCACCCATGACAGGCTGTCAGTACGGCCCGCGAGCGGCGGGCCCTGTCAGCCAGAGAGACGCTTGAAGGCGGCCAAGCCTCCCCCAGTCGGCCTGGGGTGTAGCCGACTCCCAATAGCCGGCTACCTCACTCCCTCGAAGTATGTGCATCATTAAGGAGACAAGACGATGTAAGTCTACAGTGAGAGCCCGCCAGACGACGGCACTGTAGCCATGCTTACCTCGGCAAAACCCTCATCATCAGGGGCGAGGCTACAGTAACCAGCCGCCGACAAGATCCCCAGGCGGTGGGGCCGGCCTGTCGGCCAAGAGGCCGACAGCCGGCGGGTCCCACCAGTCGGCGGGCCCCAGCGGCCGGCGAAGAAGCCGGCGGATACCGACACTGACGGCCTAGACCCGCATCCAGCCGGATTACCATTGTACCCCTGGGGGTAGGCCTATATAAACCCCCCCGGGCACCCATGCAAAGGTTGATCTCTTAGAGTTTTAGACAGCACATAGAGAGAAGAGGAGAGCTAGCCTTGCCCTTCTTCTCCCTCTAGCCAAACAACTCAAGGAGCCACTTATAGCCACTTGTGTTGATCTGGTGATCATGCAGAGACCCCGCAGAGCAGGACTAGGGGTGTTATCTCCATGAAGAGCCCGAACCTCGGTAAGATTCTCCGGCGTGCATGTCTTTGCCTTATCCCGTTTCCAGGCACCGGCGATGTCTTACTGGCTCCCACAATGATAAGCCACCCGTTGGCATCTGTCGCACCTACCACCCGACACAAGGCTCCAGGAGCCTCGAGAGGTCGTGGTGAAACGGTGCCCGGCTGTTCGCCGCGACCGGGCACCCCTGAAGATATTCTTGTGAGCTCTTCTTCAGCCCCGCTGCGCACCGGCCGTCACGTCCAGCGCTTCGGTCGCCTTTGTGTGAACTTTGAAGAGCTCCGTAAGAGGAAGGGATCCCCTAGCAGCAGCAGCATCTTTGGACCGCTGAAGCGGAGGAAGTACATCGCCGTCGACGTGTAAGGATCGTACCGCTGTGGCTTCTTGTGTACTGTTTTTCGTCTCCTAACATCAGTTCTTCAGGGCTCCTTCCATCGAGGCGGCCGCGCCTCCTGAGAAGCGGCCTCCTTCTTCCTTAACTCTTCAGCCGGCCACGAGTACTCCGGGTCCGCTGGTTGCTCCTGGAGCAAGGCTGGTCGAAGGGGCGCTCCTGCCTTCCTGGCGCGCTGAACCTGCAGCCTTGTCGCCCCTCCCCCTTGGTCTGGCGTGGAGCCTGGCAGGCGTGCCCAAGACTCCTCCGCTGGTCTTTGACGGCAATTTGTTGGCTTCGATCCTCGGCTCCTCTTCAAGTAGTGAGCCCCGGCCGACTTGGGCTTCTCGCGAGGACGGGCTGGTGTCGGGTGTGGCGCCAGCCCCCAGCCCCCTGCCGAGGGGTGGCGCGCCGCTTGGCGCCCCGCCCGCAGCCCCCGAGGTGGAGGACGAAGAAGGCCGGGCGTTCGAGCTTGAGCGCGGGCGGAGCGTGGTTCGCTATGAGCTCTTCCAGGAGGCGACGAACGCGATGAGCCGTCTTGGTGAAGAGCTCGCGAGTGTTGATTCGCGTCTTGAGGCTGAAGGTCTCTGGCTGTCGGAGGAGCGCCACAAGCTGAAGGTGGCCATCAACCTCGGCCGCTATCAGCGTGACCTCAAGAACGCGAAGTCCGAGGCGTCTCTCAAGGTTTCCCACGAAGCCCGCTCACGAACCATGGAAGAGGCCCGCGAGGCTGATCGCTGCTGTGAGGCTGCGGAGAAGCGCTCGTGGGAGCCTCAGGCCTGGAGCACGTCTCTTGAGCAGCAGGTGGAGGCGCGCAGGGCCGCTCTCGCATCGCTGAGGGGGACGCCCGCGGAGGAAGAGGAGGTCCAGAAGCGTGAGAATGCGCTGGCCCTGGAGGCCATGGATCGTAGCGGCGAGCTCGAGCAACTGGAGACGAGGGAGCGTCAAGTTGCCCAAGCAGAAGACGCCGTCGGGGCTTGCGAGGCTGGAGCTGAAGAGGAGGTGAACCGCCGGGTGGTCGAGGTTCGCGCGGACCTGGAGGGCAGGTACGACCTGAAGCTGAAGCTCATGGGCGTGGAGGATGAGGGCAGGGCCGCTGCCCTCAGGCCCAGGTTGGACGAGGCTGAGAGGCGCGCGGAAGCCACAACCGCCGCCCTGGTCACGGCGCAGGCGGACTTGGCCTCCGCCCGCACCGAGCTGCGTTCCCTCCGGAGGCGGGTTGATGACGCAGAGGCCGTTGCGAGGCAAAACACGGAGGAGGTGCTCCAACGTCGAACGCTAGAGCGCGAGCATGCCCCTATGCTTCAGGATCTCCGGAACAGGGCCAATATCGCCCTGGGCCATATTTGCGACATGGAGGCGCCGACCCCTCACTCAAATGATTATGCCAGCCACCTGACCTTGTTCACCGAGGTGGTGACGCGCCTGGAGGCTCGATCTGCCAGAGCTCGCTAGCTTGTGGAGGAAAGGGGGTGTGGCCTGCTCGAGCGCGCTTTCTCCCGTGTCTTTAGCCACCTCCTGAATGCTGACCCCCACTTTGACTTTGACGCCGCCATCGCCCCCGTACCCACGGTTGTCCGGGGCAACCTAGCGCGCTGGGTTGAGGACAATGTGGACGCGTTGGTCAGGGCCTTCGCTTCGGAGGATCATGCGGTGGTGGTCGTCGCAGACGAAGGCGCCGTGGTCGACGATGATGACAGGGGCGTCGCCGATGGCGTCAATGATGCCGATGAAGTCGACGACGACGCGAGAGACGCGTCTGCGGGTGACACAGCGAGCGACATTTCTGGCTGATCCCTTGTTCTCCTGTCATTTCTTCCTGCGCACAAACTCGGGCGTGGACCTTGGAAACTTGTAAGAGAATTTTGAGAGGGGGAGCCCCTCATGTAAGCAAATTGCAGTTTTTACTTTTCCATGCGATGTGAGTTTGTGTCCTCGTGAACTTGTGAATCCTGATGCGAGTTTTCTGTCTTGGTTTACCTTAGTCAGTGCCAGCTTTGAGCTGGGCTGCGATGTGTCAAGTTCCTGAGAACCTTGCGGAGCTCTTCACCCCGTCGGAAGGGGCCCCATGTGAGGTGAGCCCCAGTTGTAGCGTTAGCGCGCGCTTGGCGCGCGCGTGCTTCGCGCAGTCCCGCTCACTAGGAGCTCGTGGGGGAAAGGCGACGGACATGAGTCCCAAACCAAACGAGATCCAGAAGGCAAGAAATTGCTCAATGAGAAAAGGCTCCCCCCACGCGCATCGATAAAAACTCAGCTCCAACTCAAATCCGAATCCAGAAAGCAAAGCTACAGAAAGAGAGATCCAAAGCAAAAGGCCGCGTCCGGCACCTAGTCTAGTCTTCTGGTCTTCAAGTCTTCTCACCAGCGCGGAGCTAAGTGCTGCCACTAGGCGTGGGAGGGAGCTCCAGGGCTTGAGGCCGGCACCCCTGAGACTCCGGGCCGTGTACAGCCCCAACTCATTATTACGTGAGAGTGTCACGGGCGGCGAGCTTCCCAGGCGCTGGGCCTTCTTCACATGTACCAGCCTTGCTTCATATCGCCAGACGAGGGCCCGGCCTTGCGCCACTCTTGACCTCCTCTGAGCCGAACGGTCCAGGATGGCACAGAGGAGGCAAAGAGGACGCCAGCGGTTCCCTCGGCGACCACAGGTCCTCTGCCGTGGGAAGGGTTGTCGAGGCCTCCCCGCCAGAGGGCCTACCTCCGGGTGTCGTCAGGCGTCGCACGCCGCGGGGAGGGGCCTTGCTCCTGGCTCCCTCTCGGTGGCCCCCAATGTGTCTCCCTTGTTGGGACGGGTGCCGCCGTGCCTGGGTCGTCGATCGATGCTGCAACCTGATTCATCTGTAGTCCATGGTTAGCATAAGCCTGTTCCTGAGAGACTAGCGGTACCCTGTATTTGCCGCTGCCGGCGCGATCGTTGTGGTTCTCTGTTGGTTCTTGGAAGGCTTCGGCTCCTAGCGCCCCCTATCCCCACTCTTCTCCAATGAATGAGCCGAGGTCGTCCTCTGGAGCATACCCTTGGTCCATCATGCGGGGCACATAGGCTTCCGGGGCCGTTACCCCGAACACCTCGCCGTGGTACCCCATGCTCCATGTTGCCCCGCCCATGACGGCGTCCTGGGGATGACAATACGGCATCCGCCCAGGACCATCAGGGGTGACGCTTGCGCTTGTGCTTGTCGAGGGCGGCATGGGGGAGTTGGAGCCCCCTACGCTGCCGGCCGTGCTAATGTTGATGAAGCCCCCGGGCGTAGTCGATGGCGCGCGGACGTGGTGAGGTTCGCCACGCGGCCCTGCAGTGGCCTGGGGAGGAAGTCAATAGCAGAAGGGTGGTGCTCCTGACGCCGCTGCGTCCAGCAGCTCGGCAACACGCTCAAGCAGCGTGTCCCGGCCGCTCTCCATCAGCCTGCATCGCAGCAGCTCCCTTGCCACAGTGAGCGTTGCCCGCATGTTTGCTTGCTCCCGCCGTGAGTGCGGCGCCGTTGCTGCGGCATGACTCACCGCTCTCGCCGCGGCTCGTACCTGTCGTGGGGTGAGGGTGAATGATGCCTGGTCGCGCTGCCCGCGCCCGGCGGGGTTTGGCGGCGCCCGTGCCGCTTGGAGTGCAGGGTCGAGACCTTCATAGGCAGGCGGCGCTGCCCGGGCTGGCCAGGCTGCCCAGCGGTCAGAGCCGGCCTTTGAATCGCCAGACATCGTGGCTGGGGAGCGTCGGCGAGCTGGTTGGCGGAGAAGAAGCTCCGGTGCACCCCTACCTGGCACCCCAAATGTCGAATGTGGGGTTCCGGCAAACCCTTAAGGTTCGAACACTGGGTGCGCGCGAAGTTTATCCCTCCTACCGATCTATGCTCTAGCTCGTTAAGATCTCGCGGATGAACTCGACAAACTCGCAACACATAAAGACACGAGGTTCATACTGGTCCAGGCCACCGTTGTGGTGTAATACCCTACTCCAGTGTGGTGGAGGTGGATTTCTTGGGCTGATGATTAATAGTACAAGGGAAGAACAGCCTCCTGAGGTTGAGGTGTTCTTGTGCGTATGAACTTGTGGCGTGAGGATTCGATGCCCCTACTGTGGTGGCTAGCTCTACTTATATAGGCCCTGATCCTCTTCCCAAATATCGAGCAGGAAGGGAGCCAACAACGACGGGCAAATTTGAAGGGGGACAGCTAGTACAAGCTATCCTGACAAAAGCGGTCTTCGCCTGCGAAAAGCTATGGGGTGACACCGTCTCGGGCTCCACGATGACCTCCGCCTTGCCCTCCTCCTGGTCTTGGTCTCGTTGCACCAATATGGCAACCTTTGCCTGATGCCTCGGTACTCTTCGCCTGCGCTGGCCGCCTTAGCACCAAAGAGGAAATAGGGACGCTGCACGCACTGGCGCCCGCCTGGCACCCGCCTGGTGCCGTTCATCATGGCTCACGTCACGAGAGCCTCGTGAGGTTTGCCCCGCATTGATATCTCCGCTCCTCTTGAGCCTGCCTGGCTAGGCCACTCCAGAGGAGGTCTTGCGTCGTCCGCCTCTCGAGGCTTGGTCCCTCGTGAGGGTCTTGGGTGCCTTGTTGACGAAGATGGGCCGTACGGCCTACTGCTTAGCCATGTTGTGGGCCGCAGGCAGTCAAGTCTGGGGACCCCCGTTCCCAGAACGCCGACACAACTCCTAGACAGAGATCAGGTTGATTAATAAGTCGAGAGAGCTTGGAGTGCCTGGAGCCCAATGTGTGGTAGTAACTGTCTTGGATCACAGACACAGAACTCAGTTCCTGAGGACGGTTTCAATGAGACAACCCACCATGTACTCCTACGTGGCCTCTCACCGCTACCTTTACCAAATCGTGTTCACACACTTAGCTCTCAACAGTAGGACATGTTCACCACATTCCAATTCATCCCCGATGAATCAGACCTGACTCAACTCTAAGCAGTAGCAGGCATGACAACAAGCATGAATGAGTAGGCACATCATAGCTCAAACAACTCCTACTCATGCTAGTGGGTTTCATTTATTTACTGTGGCAATGACAGGTCATGCAGAGGAAAGGGGTTCAACTACCGCAACATGTAACAGTTGAATCGATGTTGTCCTAATGCACTAAAAGAGAGCAGAAGCGAGAGAGTGGGATTGTACCGGAATGAACAAGGGGTTTTTTCTTGCCTGGTACTTCTGAAGATAGTATAGCTCTTCATCGGTATCATCGAACTCATCGTCGGAACATACGTCTACCGAGGGGGAACAACCACCGGCAAACAGAGAAAGAATACAATCAATGCAATATAACAATATGATGCATGAATGTGACATGGCAATATGTTGTTGATTTGGCCTAATGCAGCTAGCAACGATTTAAGTGGAGCTGGTATGAACACAAGATTCAAATTCAAACTCCACATAAGGCATTTCAAATGCCATTAATTCAAACTGTCATATACAGCAACTTTAAGTTGTTCAAACATGCATGAAAGTAGCATAAATGGATTCTTTGGATTTTTCTGATAATTTTCCATCTAAAAATTATTTCATTCGGAGCTACGGTTTATTTCCTATGATTTTTAGAAGTTTTAAACATTTTCTGGAATTTCCAAATCATTTAGAATTAGAAATAAAATCCAGGAAAATGATTACTGCATCATCAATGCGTCACACTGATGACAGCAAGTCAAGAGGGCCTGTCCAGGTCAAACCTGAACCGTGGGGCCCGCACGTCAGTGTAACAATAAGTGGAAACCTACCCTGAGTTAATTAGGGCCTGGGCCCACATGTCAGTGACCCGAGGGATAGTTAGCATGGTAATTAGGCGCTAATGAGGTGCCACGTTGGTGCTAACCGCCGGCGATGAACAGAGCACGGTGGAGCTTCTTGTCTGGCCGTTTCCGGTGACGAGAGCACGGGCAGGTGGGCTCTCTGCAACGGCCGCAACGTAGCGCATCGAGCCGTGGTCTCGGGGCGGCCAATGGCGGTCGGTAGCGGCGGCGGCAACGAGCTCAGGCGGTGGCGGGGCTCGGTGATGTGCGCGGGTGGTGCTGCGGGGTGCAAGCGGGCAAGGGGAGGCGCTAGCGAGGCTCAGCGCGGGGCGGCAGGCTCGATGGACACGCGTCCGGGACCAAATGGTCACCGGAGCATCGTCGGCAGCGAGTGCAGGCGGCGACCGGTTCGGACGCAAGTGGTGCGGCGGCTACAACGTGCAATAGAAGGAACAGAGAGGGGGTCAGGGTCGGTGGCTCACAGCAGTCATGGAGGTGCAGCCGGCGAGCTCAGAGGAGGACCGGAGCGAGCAGGGCGGCAGAGGAGAAAGAAGGGCGTCCGGTGTCGCGTGGCTCTACGTAGATGATGAGGACGACGCTGCGGTTCTTCTGGGCTGGACGGCGAGGCGAGGGGTGGACGATGGCCGTGGCTACGGCGAACGGCGGCGAGGAGCTCGCTCGGTGGAGCTCGACAGAGGGGGATAGAGGAGGGGATCGACACGGGAGAGAGTGAGAGGGGCCGGGGGAGTGCGTGTCGACGTCCAGGGCCTCCAGAGGGGAAAGGGGGCAGCCAGGCAGGGAGTAGGTGGCCGGCGCGTGCACGCGCGCTGTGGCCACAGGCCCTCATGCCCATTGGCAGGAGGTTAGGGGTGACTAGCGCCTGGGCCTGGTGGGCTGGCTGTCCATTGGGCCGGCTAGGTAGGTCCAGGTAGGTTTCTCTCCTCTCTGACTTTTCTGTCTTTTATTTCTCTTTTCTATTTTTCTGTAATTTGTTTTGATTTGATTTAAAACATCAAATCATTTTAAAACTTTATGTAAATTTTATGTGAGATCAGAGACTAGTCCAAGGACACAAGCAAACTTACAAAAATATTTGAACTTTATTTCTTATATAACAGAAATAAATCCAACTCAAATAGTTTATGATTTAAATCAAAGGCCCATAATAATTATTCTAAAGCCTCCAAAAATATTGGTTTGAATTTTATTCTTGCCAATATTTTTCATGGTTTAATAGGAACATTTTCTTGGGCTCCTTTGATGAGATTTTAATGTTGATTATTTCTGAACTGATTTATGAGGGTTTCAACTGACCTCAATTCAACTTTCATGAATTAAAATGATGATGACATGATGATCAAGCAAATATAAAAGGGGTTGAGCTAGGGTTGTGACAACTCACCCCCACTAAACAAGAATCTTGTCCCGAGATTCAAGACGTGAGGTAAGGAGACAGAGGGGACACAAAGCCAACACAATCTTCATGATCCAAGTTGCACTTCAAAAGAATGTTGATTTGATCATCATCTTTGTCTCGACATCTTGCTCTGAGAACTCCATCCAACATGACAACAAGAAGAAAGGAAAAACTCTAGAAAAATTGATCTTCTCAAAGATCGAGCTACTCAGGATCAACCCAGGAGTGAGACATTGAAACATCTCTCGAGTTGAGACAGAAAACATACATCCAGAGGAATGGAAAAATAACAGATGACGAAGGTTCAGTTTGGTAAGCAACAATTCCACGCTTGAATAAGATGGTGCACTAGTTTCAGAGTAGCGAGGACATATATTGCCCTTAATACCACAGCGGGGCACCTTACGGAAGGTGAGTGACAGAAAAATTCCCCGAAGTGGCAAAAAGAATTACTTTTGATGCATAGATCATTGGAACTCTTCATTCTAGCCTGAGCCAATTCACAATTGATCATTTGAAGGAATTCGAAAGAATGGCATACTCAGTTTGGAAAGGAAACTAGAGTTACAAGACAACTCGACAAACGGAAGGCACATTCCAATTGATACCGAGGATATAACCTAGTGTTTGAGCGTGCTCCCAAGAACTTGAGCATTTCCATATTCATCAGGGTCTTACCAACATTTGTGCCGAGGATCCTGGCAACACATCATACTACCATGATGAATATTGATGGACGATGCAGATGCAAAGGAAGACAACACCTTCTCAGCTTTTACCTTAGCAATGCCAAGGAGACAAAACCTGGATGATCGACCGAGGGACATCTGGCACTCCGCTTCTCATGTTCTCCTTGATGTACTAGATACCACGATCATGCTTAAAGCATCAACATGGTCATCAAGTAAAGGTCGGACTTCGGGAGCTCAAGAATCCATAAGGATCAACTCCTAGAATAAGTCAAGCGAGATCCTCATGGGGAGTGACCAAACGGCTTAATCAAGATACTACAATAATAGTGCTTCTAGCTAGGTGTGTCCACTTCACTGGAACCAATATCATAGTTCTTGGAAGAAGGTCCAACCATCATATCTGCCTGAGATTCAGATCTGGTTTCAGACAACGCGTCTGGAAAGAAAGTTTGCAACACAAACCGATGACATGACGTTGCGAGATTCTCAGGAAATGAACTACGATAGCAAGCTCCAAAACATGAGTTGGTTCTGCTACACACATGTGAACATGTTGTCCCAGACAGGCATGACCACATGGTAGTCTTATAACAAAAATAATACCGAGTTCTGGTGGGGAACCATCATTGAGGATAACAAAATCTTGTGCATGAACTAGTATTAGCACAAAAAACTCATTTTCCTTGAACAAATCAATCAGTGACTTGGTGTGCTAGGGAATACATATGGAGTGGAGGTAATTAATGTACCAAACCATAGAGTACTTCACACATGCGTGACTGACTTGGGATGATTCCGGGAGGAAGCGAAAACAAGCTTTCTCGGATTCACGGCGGCAACTTGCATAGAATGCACATGAATTCGAGGAAGTCACTTCTTTCACCGAACATATACTTCATGAGCTAGCATGAAGTAAATGCTTTCAAAAGTTTCCAACACTATTTTAATATTCAACATGAATCATGGAGAAGAACAACATGTTGCCGATGGGCTCGACAACAATTCATCGAGGCTTCCATATAGACGGAATTCCACAATTACGTGAACATGGTGATAGCATTGGTCAGACCAAAAGATATAACGGAGTATGCTCGAGGAAATCCCACGAGTAAGACAACATTACGAACATCGTTGGTTCTGATTTGATTTGAGCATAGCCCACACTCAAACAAAGTTTTGATAAGACAATAGATCCAACAACTGATCACAGGGACCAATCGATGAAGATATCATCTTCCTTCAACACACACAAATATATCCCTTGAAATGAACTAAGCTAGGCAAGCTTTTATCTTCCAACTCTCCAAGTTGTTGTTTGGCTTAACCAACTAGCTTAAGGGTACCCAACACAGATTCTTGGAAAAGGGGTGGTTACAAGAAACCAACTTGATCACGAACTCAACATAGCGGTCAGGTGACAACCTGGTAACACTTCCGAGAGGATATTCAAAAAATCATGAACCACCAATATGTTACTAAGGTCGAGAACAATCTTGCTTTTCAGGGCAAGACGATGTGATCAAGAGAGTGATGGATTGACACAACCCTATCTCATTGATCAAGGAGTGCACCAGGGAAAATGGACTAGGTCACACGATAAATCTTAGGATGATTATTCAATAACCAACATACTAAGAATAGGATTATTGTCCATTAACTACCAAGCAACGGTGTTGCTAGGAATATTGATTTCACACATCATGGTTCACTTGTCGGTATTCCGGTTGCAATAATATGGGGACCGCGGAATGAACAACGATGGCAAGAAGTATCACTACATCAAGAATTCATAAGAGATGGTGCAATTCTCATGACAATCCTGACATAAAGGGGGTAATACTCCAGGGTAGAACAGAACAGAAGCTGGATTGACCTTTTGATCTGCAGAATACAACTACTTTGACCCAATCCTAGAAATGGATGAGGTACTGGAGTTTGTTTCTCCTAGTCATTCTGAACTAGAACGGCTTGACGGACCACAAGAGTAAAAGGCATCGATGAACATGAATGCACACATGCTCTTGACTATCAACTGATAGATGAAGGCCGAAATACAATTAAAGAGGGACAACTCAAAGGAACATACGATTTTCTGAGTTGTGGATGCATAGATTAGCATGTCGAACGAGTTCAACATATTTCTTCCGGATAACCCATGCAGAAAGGTAGAACTGGCAAAGTCACTACATAGAATCGAGAACTCATCAAGAGCACTCTGGTCGTGATCTTTTAGTTCAACGAGGAACTTCTGCCATAAGTAGTTCATGGTATTTGGAAGAAGAAAATACCACGGACCTCGAGGACTATCGCAAAGGTTACTAATATCCTAAAGGAACTAGCAAACACTAACAACATGAGGTAAGTAGGGTGAATCTCGCGTTCAAAAACCCACGAATAGAATGCCTACTAACTAAATGGCATCACGAGATGCTTTCGAGAATGACGGCCAGAATCATCACACTGGGAACACAAAACATGGCTAGATTACAGGGTGATTCTCTAAGACACCTAGGGTCATAATAATCATTCCAACATATATACCAAGGCAATGAAGTACTCAACACACTGATTAGTGTGGTTAATCCGGCCCAAAGGAACATCGGGAACGGGAAGAAGGGATTTGCAAATGCATCAGACTATTTAGAAACCTGGGATGACTCGGACAGCATAACGGCTGTAAATGCTCAAAAACATTTTGAGACATCCGACAAAATGGTGGCATAACCACTCAACATCACAATATCAAGGTTCCGAGATCAACTGTCAACACACGGAGGTAGTAAGAACTGAACTGAGACTTGAATCCATCAATCCTATAAGTCTCTATCATAGTAACTCGTCATCCTGCTAGATAGATGAGAAGGCCTATTTTCTTAACCCCATAGAAAAGATGAGGGTGACTCAGATCAGAAGGGCATAAGTTAAAGGAGTAAAAAGAGCCTTACGTTCCCTTCCACAATCAATTCCCTTATATAACTAAAGCATTTCTAGACTCAACTTCGACCAGTTTGGCTTGGTAGTCCTACAGGCAGTCAGGCTCTGATACCAAAGCTGTCAGGACCTCGATCCTAAGTCACACCGATTTAGCATGTAACACATCATATCTCTTTGCGGCCTCATGCACGGTATTCCCACGGGTGCCACCTTACCTGGCCCGAGACCGTTTGCGCATTTTGGCTCACGTATATGATAGTGTCATTAGCATCCATATGACAGAGAACCCGGGCCAACATGACTAATCGTAAACCCAAAGTGGCACTAACTTACAGGGACAGGCATACATGACCCAGCAACGAACGTGTCGGTCATCAACGTATGAACCCAAGTCGTAGCAAGCTACAAGGACTTAAAAGAACAACGCGTGACATTTCCCCGAAGGGACAGACACAGGAACGAAGAAGGACACATGCCGGCCAGCCTAAGTGTTCCGGAGTAGTAGCAATCTTCCATGGCTCAGTGGAAGCACTAGGAGACATTTCCAGGTAAGAGAGGCTACCAAGAATAAACAACTAGGTTGTCGGATCCCACACGTACCAAGCATTTCAAAATCATACACACAATATGCTCGATATGTGCAAATACAACATGGCATCACAACAAAACTCTACGACTCAAAATATTTATTCATTAGGCTCCGAGGAGCCAGATATTACAAACATGGTTCTGATGACCCATCATTCAAGTCATATAAGTAATAAGCACATGCGGAAGCTTAACTTGTCTGAGTACAGGCAACTACAAATGAAAAAGGCTGAAAAGCCTGACTATCTACAAGACCCTCCCAAGGATACAAGATCGTAGCTGAGGTAACAAGTTAAACGTCGTAGTCCACGCGGAACCACTAGTGAGACTGAAGTCTCTCTGCAAAACATAAATTAAGCAAACATGAGTACAAATGTACCCAACAAGACATACATTAGAACTAGCTACATATGCATCAGTGTCAACAAAGGGGTGGTGGAGTTTAACAGCAGCAAGCCAGCTTTGACTCAGTGGCTACCCTGAACTACGACTGCCGTAACTCTTTTGAGGTGGCGCACACGAGTCCACGTATTCACCGTCTCAATACACCACTATGGAGTCGCTCCCGTCTCCCTATGAGAAGGCCATCCATAGCACTCACGCTTATCTTGCGCATTTTAGAGTATCCACTTTCACTTGTCTATGAACTGTATAAGCAACCCGGTAGTCCTTTACCGCGGACGCGGCTATTCGAATAGATCATGTTAACCCTGCAGGGGTGTACTTCTTCACACACGCTCTCGCCACTTACTGCCATGTACACATCATGTATCTCGGCAACCTTCAAGTGGAAGCCTGGCGAGGGTGTCGGCCACGACCTGACTAACCACGCAAGTCTCTAGTCCAGGTTTATCGCCTATTCGGGTTCCATCGGCAAGGAGATCCGGCCAGGGTTTTACTCACGGCCCCAAACGATGTGTGCAGGGTTCCCAAGCCCATCTCGACGGATGGATCTACGCTTGGTACACCGTGCCATGATGCCTAGTCTATCCCAAGCCCACCTGTACCGGGTGCCACTTCGTAGACTACTAACACAGCCTACAAACACCAGGAACTAGTTGCAACTCCTGGACAGAGATCAGGTTGATTAATAAGTCGGGAGAGCTTTGAGTGCCCAGAGCCCAATGTGTGGTAGTAACTGTCTTGGATCACAGACACAGAACTCAGTTCCTGAGGACGGTTTCAATGAGACAACCCAGCATGTACTCCTACATGGCCTCTCACCGCTACCTTTACCAAATCGTGTTCACACACTTAGCTCTCAACAGTAGGACATGTTCACCACATTCCAATTCATCCCCGATGAATCAGACCTGACTCAACTCTAAGCAGTAGCAGGCATGACAACAAGCATGAATGAGTAGGCACATCAGGGCTCAAACAACTCCTACTCACGCTAGTGGGTTTCATCTATTTACTATGGCAATGACAGGTCATGCCGAGGAAAGGGGTTCAACTACCGCAGCATGTAACAGTTGAATCGATGTTGTCCTAATGCAGTGAAAGAGAGCAGAAGCGAGAGAGTGGGATTGTATCGGAATGAACAAGGGGGTTTTGCTTGCCTGGCACTTCTGAAGATAGTATAGCTCTTCATCGGTGTCATCAACTCATCGTCGGAACATACGTCTACCGAGGGGGAACAACCACCGGCAAACAGAGAAAGAATACAATCAATGCAATGCAACAATATGATGCATGAATGTGACATGGCAATATGTTCTTGATTTGGCCTAATGCAGCTAGCAACAATTTAAATGGATTTGGTTTGAACACAAGATTCAAATTCAAACTCCACATAAGGCATTTCAAATGCCATTAATTCAAATTTTCTTATACAGCAACTTTAAGTTGTTCAAACATGCATGAAAGTAGCATAAATGGACTCTTTGGATTTTTCTGATAATTTTTCATATATAAATTATTTCATTCGGAGCTACGGCTTATTTCCTATGATTTTTAGAAGTTTTACACATGTTCTGGAATTTCCAAATCATTTAGAATTAGAAGTAAAATCCAGGAAAATGATTACTGCGTCATCAGTGCGTCGCGCTGACGACAACAAGTCAACAGGGCCGGTCTAGGTCAAACCTGAACCGTGGGGCCCTCATGTCAGTGTAACAATAAGTGGAAACCGAACCTAAATTAATTAGGGCCTGGGCCCACACGTCAGTGACCCCAGGGTTAGTTGGCATGGTAATTAGGCGCTAATGAGGTGCAACGTCGGTGCTAACCGCCGGCGGTAAACAGAGCACGGCGGAGCTGCTCGTCTGGCTGTTTCCGGCGACGAGAGCACGGGCAGGTGGGCTCTCTGCAACGGTCGCAATGCGGCGCATCGAGCGGTGGTCTCGGGGAGGCCAGGGGTGGTCGGTAGCGGCGGCGGCAACGAGCTCATGCGGCGGCAGGGCTCGGTGATGTGCGCGGGTGGTGCTGCGGGGTGCAAGCGGGCACGGGGAGGCGCTAGCGACGCTCAGCGCGGGGCAGCAGGCTCGGTGGACACGAGCGCGGGACCAAATGGTCACCGGAGCGTCGGCGGCGGCGAGCGCAGGCGGCTGCCGGTTCGGACGCAGGTGGTGCTGCGGCTACGGCGTGCAACAGAAGGAACAGTGAGGGGGTCAGGGTCAGTGGCTCACAACGGTCATGGAGGTGCAGCCGGCGAGCTCGGAGGAGGACCGGAGCAAGCAGGGCGGCAGAGACGATCTCCGACGGCAGAGCAGGAAGAATGCGAGGTAGCCGATGATGCAGGGCGTCCGGCGTCGCGTGGCTCTGCGTAGATGATGAGGACGACGCTGCGGTTCTTCTGGGCTGGACGGCGAGGCGAGGGGTGGACGATGGCCATGGCTACGGCGAACGGCGGCGAGGAGCTCACTCGGTGGAGCTCGACAGAGGGGGATAGAGGAGGGGATCGACACGGGAGAGAGTTAGAGGGGTCGGGGGAGTGTGTGTCGACGTCCAGGGCGTCCAGAGGGGAAAGGGCGCAGCCAGGCAGGGAGGAGGTGGTCGGCGCGTGCACACGCGCCGCGGCCACACGCCCTCTTGCCCACTGATAGGAGGTTAGGGGTGACTGGCGCCTGGGCCTGGTGGGCGGGCTGTCCACTAGGCCGGCCCGGTAGGTCCAGGTAGGTTTCTCTCCTCTCTAACTTTTCTGTCTTCTATTTCTCTTTTCTATTTTTCTGTAATTTGTTTTGATTTGATTTAAAACATCAAATCATTTTAGAACTTTATGTAAATTTTTATGTGAGCTCAGAGAACTAGTCCAAGGACACAAGCAAACTTACAAAAATATTTGAACTTTATTTCTTATATAACAGAAATAAATCCAACTCAAATAGTTTATGATTTAAATCAAAGGCCCAAAATAATTATTCTAAAGCCTCCAAAAATATTGGTTTGAATTTTATTCTTGCCAATATTTTTCATGGTTTAATAGAAACATTTTCTTGGGCTCTTTTGATGAGATTTTAACGTTGATTATTTCTGAACTGATTTCTGAGTGTTTCAACTAACCTCAACTCAACTTTCATGAATTAAAATGATGATGACATGATGATCAAGCAAAGATAAAAGTGGCTGAGCTAGGGTTGTGACAATGGCACTCCTCCCCGTGGCCTCCGCATCCACCACTTACCACACCCAGTGCATGCGGAACAAGTGGCAGGTGCGTGCAAAATGGGAGGCAAGTGGGATGGCAGTTTCCGCCTCGTGACCGTGGGGCGAGGAGAATCCGCAGGCTACGATCAAAGTTCTTCCACATCATTGCGCACGACGCGCGGAGAAATCGAAAACTAACTCAAGCCCAAGATTAATGAAGAAGCAAAGAAGACCTCAAGAGACCAACCTCTTCAGCAACCCCAGCCTGTGCACTTATTAGGCCCTACCCCGACGACGCTCGGCAGCGCGTTCGGGGCAGGCCCGGGGGCTTCTGTTGGTGCAACAAACCCTGGGTCTGTTGCCCAGACTGTGCACAGGCACGGGAACGAGATTAAAGCACCAACCCAAGTCAGAGTACAAGGGTGTCAGGACCCCGATTCTAAGTCACATCGATCTAGCCTGTAACACCTCATATCACTTTGCGGCCTCACGCATGGTATTCCCACGGGTGTCGCCTTACCATCGCCCGGGACCGTTTGCGCCTTTTGGCACACGTATATGATAGTGTCGCTAGCATCCATATGACAGAGAACCCGGGCCGACATGACTAGTCGTGAACCCAAAGTGGCACTAACTTACGGGGACATGCATACATGAATCAACATCGAGCATGTCGGTCAGCAGCGTGCGAATCCGGGCTGTAGCACTGGGATAACAGGACTCCAGGAACCCGGGCTGTAGCAGGCTAGGCAGGACTCCGAATGTCACCGCGTGACATTTCCCCGAAGGGACAGACACAGGAACGAAGTGAATCACATGCCGGCCAGTCAAGTGTTCCGGAGCAGTAGTGCTGGGCTAGCAGGACTCCGGTGAACCGGGCTGTAGCGGACTACTATGGCTCATGGAAGCACAAGACTACAATTCCCCATAAGAGAGGCTACCAAGGATAAACAACTAGCTTGTCCGATCCCACACATACCAAGCATTTCAATCATACACACAATATGCTCGATATGTGCAAATACAACATGGCATCACAACAAGACTCTATGACTTAGAGTATTTATTCATTAGGCTCCGAAGAGCCAGATATTACAAACATGGGTCTCATGACCCCAACATACAGAGCATACAAGCAACAAGCACATGCGGAAGCTTAACTTGTCTGTGTACAGACAACTATAAATGAAAAGGCTGAGAAGCCGGACTATCCACTAGATCCTGCCGAGGGCACAAGATCGTAGCTGAGGTAACAAGCTAAACGCCGAAGTCCAAGTGGTACTACTAGCAAGACTGAAGTCTCTCTACAAAAATGTAAAATAGGCAAACGTGAGTACAAATGTACCCAGCAAGACTTACATCAGAACTAGCTACATATGCATCGGTATCAACAAAGGGGGGTGGCGGAGTTTAGCTGCAGCAAGCCAGCTTTGACTCGGTGGCTATCCTAACTACGACTGCAAGTAACTCTTTGAGGTGGCGCACACGAGTCCACATATTCACCATATCAATACACCACTACGGATCGGCTCCCATCTCCCTACGAGAACGCCATCCATAGCACTCACACTTATCTTGCGTATTTTAGAGTATCCACTTTCACTTGTCTATGAACTGTACAGGCAACCCAGAAGTCCTTTACCGCGGACACGGCTATTCGAATAGATGATGTTAACCCTGCAGGGGTGTACTTCTTCACACACGCTCTCACCACTTACCGCCGTTTACACGACATGTACTCGGCAACCTTCAAGCGGAAGCCCAACGTGGGTGTCGGCCACAACCTACCTAAACACTCAAGTCTCTAGTCCAGGTTTATCGCCTATTCAGGTTCCATCCGCAGGGAGTCCGGCCAAGGTTTCCACATATGCCCCGAACGATGTGTGCAGGGTTCCCAAGACACCAAACGGGCGCCCGGCATACCCGGCCACGTGCCTACCGCATGACAGCCCACCCCTCGGGTCAGCGCTGTCCACGGCCTCTAGCATACTACAAACACCAGAAACTACTTGCAACTCCTGGACAGAGGACAAGGGTGATTAAGAAGCCGAGAGGGTCCATTGGTTTCGGGCCCAATGCATGGTAGTAACTGTTTCATGGATCACAAACACAGAACTCAGTTCCTGAGGACGGCTTCAATGAGACAACCCACCATGTACTCCTACATGGCCTCTCACCGCTACCTTTACCAAATCGTGTTCACACACTTAGACCACACACAGTAGGACATGTTCATCACCATTCCAATTCATCCCCGATGAATCAGACCCGACTCAACTCTAAGCAGTAGCAGGCATGACAAACAAGCTTGAATGAGTAGGCACATCAGGGCTCAAACAACTCCTACTCATGCTAGTGGGTTTCATCTATTTACTGTGGCAAAGACAGGTCATGCAGAGGAAAGAGGTTCAACTACCGCAGCATGTAACAGTTGAATCGATGTTGTCCTAATGCAGTAAAAGAGAGCAGGAGCGAGAGAATGGGATTGTATTGGAATGAACAAGGGGGTTTTGCTTGCCTGGCACTTCTGAAGATAATATAGCTCTTCATCGGTGTCATCGAACTCATCGTCGGGACCACGTCTATCGAGAGGGGACAAACACCGGCAAACAAGGAAGAACACAATCAATGCAATGCAACAATTATGATGCATGATTATGACATGGCAATATGAATGTGTTTTGGCTAATGCAACTACAAACAGATGGGTTTGGGTCATTTTGAACCAAAGGTTCAATCCCAAACTCAAATTATGAATTTAAAAAGTGCCTTATCATGTTTTGAACTAAACAGCAAGATTAAGTTGTTTAAAAATGCATGAAACCAGTATAGATGGATAGATTGGATTTTTCTGATCATTTTTCATATATAATTTATCTTATTTGGAGTTACAGATAATTTTCTATGAATTTTAGAGGTTTAGGGTATTTCCTGGAATTTCCTGTAAAAGAATAAATCCAGTAAATGGTTTATTGCGTCAGCATTGCGTCAGGGTGACGTCAGCGGTCAACAGGGGTTGGTCCAGGTCAAACCTGACCAGTGGGGTCCGCATGTCAGTGACACAGGGCTAATCCCGGTCAAACCCATCATTGACTGGGGTTTGACCAGTGGTTGGGCCCACTGTCAGTGCCTATTAGGGGTGCTTAGCTGGTAGCGGTTAGCACTAATGACGTCCATGTCGCCTCGCCGGAGTTTGACCGGCGACGACCATCCAATGCGGCGGAGGCGCGCCGGAATCGCGCTGCGGTTGTCGGTTGAGCCTGCGGCTTGGTCCTACGGCGAGCTGGAAGTGTGCCGCATCTAGTGGTGGAGGCGGTTGGGTGCGGGGAGGCCGGAAACGACGCCGGCAAGCTTGACAGCGGTGGCCGGAGTTCGGACACGCACGGGTTTGATGTTCCGGTGCGCGGCAGGACCAGCTGGTGGTCGGGATCGTCTCCTAGGAGCAACCCGAGCACGATGATGCGCCCAGGCGCAGGCTACGACGTCGGTAGCCATGACAGCGATGAAGCACGGCACCGGCGAGCTTCGGAGCTCATGGGGACGACGTCTACAGTGAGGGATAGACCACGGGGTCAGGGGGAAACGGTGGTAGAGCTCACCGCGGTTCCGACGAGCAAGCTAGCTAGGTCGGGGAAGCACAGACGGCGGCGAATCGACGATGAAGTTGCCGGCGGCCGAATATTGAAGATCAGCTCGGGGACGGCACTGCGGGGCTTCCGGCGGGGCGTGGCTCGGTAAGGGGGTCGAGGACGACGTCGCGGAGCTCGGAGAGGCGAGGGGGTGGCTCTGGCTATGGGTACGGCGATTTGCGGCGACAGGCTTCGCTCGGTGGTGCTCGGGAGAGAGGGCAGGCGAGGAAGAGACACGGGAGAGAGGGGAAGAGGCAGAGGGGTCGAGGGGAGTGCGTGGCGCCCTCGGGTGCCTCTAGCGGCGAGCAGGTAAGCAGGAGGTGGCCGGTGCGTGGGCGCGCGCGGCGGCCACACGCCCTCGTGCCCACTGGCACGAGGAAGAAGACGACAGGCGGGGAGTTGGGCTGGGCCAGCCCGCTGGGCCGCCAGCTGGGCCGCCTGAAAGGCCAGGTAACTCTCTCTCTCTCTCTCTCTCTCTCTTTACTTTATGTTTTCTATTTTGCTTTTATGTTTTTGATTTAGTAATAATACTAAACCATTTTTAAAACTCTTGAGAAAATTTGTGGGCACTTTTAAAATGTTTACTAACAGCCCTCAAATGTTTTCAGAATTATTGAAGCATTTAAAATAGTTATAGCCATTAAATGCTCCAATTCAAATACTTATGATTTAATCCAAAAACCTGAAATGACCTAGGGAAAATATGCACCAATTTTTGTTAGAGGTTTTCACCAATTTCAAAAATGATGGAATTTTCCTGAAGTCACTTTCGTTTTATTGGAAGTGATTTTATTTGAGCCTATTTGAATTCATTTGGTGCTAGGGTTTGGTCAGTCCCCATTTCAAGTTTCTGAGAATTTAAACATGATGCAAGATGATGATGCAATGACAAGCAAGGCCAATGCTAGGGCTATGACAACCCACCCCCACTAAACAAGAATCTTGTCTCGAGATTCAAGACGTGAGGTAAGAAGACAGAGGGAACACGGAACTGACACACTCTTCACGATCCATTGCATTTCTGAAGATGTAGATTCGGTGCATCATATTGATCTTGACGTCTTTGCCTTCGAGATCTTTATCCAACATGATGATGGTAGAAAGAAACTCTATAGAAATCGATCTCCTTAAAGATCGAGCAACTCACGATCAACTCACGGAATGAGATGTTGAACATCTCTTGAGCTGAGAGACAAAACACATACATCAAGAGAGGTGGATAGTAACAGATGACGAGGGTTCAAATTGGTAGGCAACAATTCGATGCTTAAATAGATGGTGATTGGGGGTTTCAAAGTAGCGAGGAGTTAAGTTGCCCATGATACCATAACGGGACACCTCGGGGAAGGTGACTCATAGAATTATTCCCTTAAGTGGCAAAAAGAATTACTTTTGATACAAAGATCATTGAAACTCTCTATACCAACCTAAGGAAAATCACAATTGATCATTTGAATGAATTCGAAAGAATGGCATACTCAGTTTGGAGAGGAAACTAGAGTTATAGGACAATTCGGCAACGGAAGGCACATTCCAATTGATACCGAGGATATAACCCAATGACCGAGCATGCTCTCAAGAACTTGAGCATTTCCGTATTCATCAAGGTTTTACCAACATCCGTGCCAAGGATCCTGGCAACACATCATACTACCATGATAAATGGTGATGGAGGATGCAGGTGCAAAGGAGGACAACACTTTCTCAGATTTTTCCTTAGTAATGCCAAAGAAGCAAATCTGGATGATCGACCGAGAGACATTTAGCACTCCGCTTCTAATGTTCTCCTTGATGTATTAGGTACCACGGTCAATGCTTAAAACATCAACATGGCCATCAAGTAAAGGTCGGACTTCGGAAGCACAAAAATCCATAAGGAACAACTTGTGGAATAAGTCATACAAAATCCTCATGGAGAAGATGGTCGAATTGCTCGTTCAAGATACTACAATAATAGATCTTCCGGCTAGGTGTGTCGGCCAGAACATCAACCTCATCGGAACCTACATCATAGATCTTGGAAATGTTCCAGCAATCATATCTGCCTGAGATTCAGATCTGGTTAGAAACAGGATACTTCAGACTCAACATGTCTGAAAAGAAGAGTTGCAACACAAATTAACGAGATGATGTTGCGAGATTCTCGGGAGATGAACTACGGTAGCAAGCTCCAAAACATGAGCTGGTTCTGCTACATACATGTGAGCACGCTGTCCCGGACAAGCATGGCCACGTAGTAGTCTTACAATGAAACACTACCGAGTCCTGGTCGGGAACCATCATCGAGGATATCGGAATCTTGTACAAATTCGTCTGGTACCTTCAGGACTAGCACTTAGAACTTATTATCCTTGAACAAATCAATCAGTGGCTTGGTGTGCTAGGAAATACATGTGGAATGGAGGTAGCTAATCTCTCAACCCAAAGTATACTTCGCACATGCATGACTGACTTGGGATGATTCCAGAGAAAGCAACATTGACTTTCTCGAATTCACGGTGGCAACTTGCATCATATGCACATGAATTAGAGGAAGTCACTTCTTACCTCAAAACATCTACTTCATGAGCTAACACAAAGAAAATGCTTTCAAAAGTTTCCAACACTAACTTGGATGTTCAACATGAATCATGGACAGGATGAGAATGTTGTCCATGAGCTCAACAACAATTCATCGAGGTTTCCATACAAATGGAGTTCCATAACTATGTGAACAAGATGATAGCATTGGTCAGACCCAAAAGATATAATGGTGTATGCTCGAGGAAACAACCACGAGTAAGACAACATTACGAGCATCGTTGGTTCTGATTTGATTTGGCGATAGCCCATGCTCAAATCAAAGTTTTGATAAGTCAATAGGTCCAACAACTGATCACAGGGACCAATCGGTGAGGATATCATCATTCTTCAACAACCACACAAACACAAGGATATCCCTTTGAAAATGAACTAAGTGGGACAAGCTTTCATCTGCCAACTCTCCAAGTTATTGTTTAGCTTATCGAACTAGTTCACGGGTATCCAACACAGAACCTTGGAGAACAGATGGTTTGCAAGAAACCAACTTGATCACGAGCTCAACATATGGGTCAGGGGACAACCTGGTAATACTTCCGAGAAGATATTCGGAAAATCACGAACCACCAATATGTTATTAAGCTCAAGAACAATCTTGCTTCCGAGGCAAGATGATGTGATCAATTAAGCAAGGGATTGAAATCCTAACTCATTGATCGAAGAGTGCACCAGAAATAAGGACTAGGTAGCACGATCAATCCTAGGATGATGATTCAATAACCAACACGCTAAGAATGAGAATATTGTCCATTAACTACCAAGCAACGAGGTAGCTAGGAGTATCGATTTCACACATCATAGTTCACTTGTCGGCATTCCGGTTACAACAACACGCGACCAAGGAATGAACAATGATAGCGAGAAGTATCACTGCGTCAAGAATTCATAAGAGGTGGTGCAATTCTCATGGCATTCTTGACATAAAGATGGTAACACTCCAAGGTAGAACAGAGCAAAAGCTGGGTTTGCATTTTGTTCCATGGAATACAACTACTTTGACCCAATCCTGGATATGGATGAGGTACTGGAGTTTGTTTCTCCTAGTCATTCCGGAATAGAACGACTTGACGGCCACAAGAGCAATAGGCATCAATGAACGAATGCACACATACTCTTGACTATGAAATGATAGACAAGGGCCAGGAAATAACTAAAGAGGGACAACCCAAAAGAACATATGATTTTTTGAGTTGTGGATGCATGGTTTAGCATGTCGAACGAAGTTCAATAGGTTTCTTCCGGATAACCCATGCAGAAAGGTAGGACTGGCAGATTCACAATTCTTGAATGGAGAACCCATTAAGAGCACTCTTATTGTGATCTTTTGGTTCAAAGGCTTTTGCCATATTGGTTCATGGTATTGGAAGAAGGATATACCACGGACCTCGAGGACTATCGCAAAGGTTACTAATATCTTAAGGGAACTAGCAAATACTAACAACATGAAGTAGGGTGAATCTCGGGTTCAAGAACCCAGGAATAGAATACCTACTAACTAAATGGTATCACGGGATGCTTTCAAGAAGGGTGGCCAGAATCATCACACCGGGAACACAAAACATGGCTAGATTACCTGGTGATCCTCAAAGACACCTAGGGTCATAATACTAGTTCCAACATATATGTCAAGGCAAGGAGTGCCTCAACAGACGATTAGTGTGCTTATTCTGACCAAAAGGACATCGGGAGCAGGAAGGAAGAATTTGCAAATGCATCTGATAGTTTAGAAACCTGGGATGACTCGGACAGCATAACGGCTATAAATGCTTAAAAAGATTTGAGATATCCTGCAGAAATGGTGGCATAACCACTCAACATCACAAAAGCAAGGTTCTAAGATCAAGTTACAACACATGGAAGTAGTAGGTACTGAGCTGGGTCTTGAAACCAACAATCCTATAAATCTACGGATTAGTAACACGTGATCCTGATAGATAGACAAGAAGCCTAGTTCTTAATCCCCTTAGAAAAGAAGAGGATGACTCAGATCAGAAGGCCATAGGGTAAAGGAGTAAAAAGAGCCTTACGTTCCCTTCCACAAACAATTCCCTTACATAACTAAAGAATTTCTAGACTCAACTTCGACTAGTTTGGCTTGGTAATCCTACAGGCAGTCAGGCTCTGATACCAACGCTGTCAGGACCCCGATTCTATGTCACATCGATCTAGACTGTAACACCTCATATCACTTTGCAGCCTCACGCATGGTATTCCCACGGGTATCGCCTTACCATGGCCCGGGACCTTTTGCGCCTTTTGGCACACATATATGATAGTGTCGCTAGCATCCATATGACAGAGAACCCGGGCCGACATGACTAGTCGTGAACCCAAAGTGGCACTAACTTACGGGGACAGGCATACATGAATCAACATCGAGCATGTCGGTTAGCAGCGTGCGAATCCGGGCTATAGCACTGGGCTAACAGGACTCCGGGAACCCGGGCTGTAGCAGGCTAGGCAGGACTCCGAATGTCACCGCGTGACATTTCCCCGCAGGGACAGACACAGGAACGAAGTGAATCACATGCCGGCCAGTCAAGTGTTCCAGAGCAGTAGTGCTGGGCTAGCAGGACTCCGGTGAACCGGGTTGTAGCGGACTACTATGGCTCATGGAAGCACAAGACTACATTTCCCCATAAGAGAGGCTACCAAGGATAAACAACTAGGTTGTCGGATCCCACACACACCAAGCATTTCAATCATACACACAATATGCTCGATATGTGCAAATACAATATGGCATCACAACAAGACTCTACGACTCAGAGTATTTATTCATTAGGCTCCGAAGAGCCAGATATTACAAACATGGGTCTCATGACCCCAACATACAGAGCATACAAGCAACAAGCACATGCGGAAGCTTAACTTGTCTGTGTACAGACAACTATAAATGAAAAGGCTGAGAAGCCGGACTATCCACTAGATCCTGCCGAGGGCACAAGATCGTAGCTGAGGTAACAAGCTAAACGCCGAAGTCCAAGTGGTACTACTAGCAAGACTGAAGTCTCTCTACAAAAATATAAAATAGGCAAACGTGAGTACAAATGTACCCAGCAAGACTTACATCAAAACTAGCTACATATGCATCGGTATCAACAAAGGGGGGTGGCAGAGTTTAACTGCAGCAAGCCAGATTTGACTCGGTGGCTATCCTAACTACGACTGCAAGTAACTCTTTGAGGTGGCGCACACGAGTCCACATATTCACCATATCAATACACCACTACGGATCCGCTCCTGTCTCCCTACGAGAACGCCATCCATAGCACTCACACTTATCTTGCGTATTTTAGAGTATCCACTTTCACTTGTCTATGAACTGTACGGGCAACCCAAAAGTCCTTTACCGCGGACACGGCTATTCGAATAGATGATGTTAACCCTGCAGGGGTGTACTTCTTCACACATGCTCTCACCACTTACCGCCGTTTACACGACATGTACTCGGCAACCTTCAGGCGGAAGCCCAACGTGGGTGTCAGCCACAACCTACCTAAACACTCAAGTCTCTAGTCCAGGTTTATCGCCTATTCAGGTTCCATCCGCAGGGAGTCCGGCCGAGGTTTCCACATACGGCCCCGAACGATGTGTGCAGGGTTCCCGAGACACCAAACGGGCGCCCGGCATACCCGGCCACGTGCCTACCGCATGACAGTCCACCCCTCGGGTCAGCGCTGTCCACGGCCTCTAGCATACTAAAAACACCAGAAACTACTTGCAACTCCTGGACAGAGGACAAGGGTGATTAAGAAGCCGAGAGGGTCCATTGGTTTCGGGCCCAATGCATGGTAGTGACTGTTTCATGGATCACAAAGACAGAACTCAATTCCTGAGGACGGCTTCAATGAGACAACCCACCATGTACTCCTACATGGCCTCTCACCGCTACCTTTACCAAATCATGTTCACACACTTAGACCACACACAGTAGGACATGTTCATCACCATTCCAATTCATCCCCGATGAATCAGACCCGACTCAACTCTAAGCAGTAGCAGGCATGACAAACAAGCATGAATGAGTAGGCACATCAGGGCTCAAACAACTCCTACTCATGCTAGTGGGTTTCATCTATTTGCTGTGGCAAAGACAGGTCATGCAGAGGAAAGAGGTTCAACTACCGCAGCATGTAACAGTTGAATCGATGTTGTCCTAATGCAGTAAAAGAGAGCAGGAGCGAGAGAATGGGATTGTATCGGAATGAACAAGGGGGTTTTGCTTGCCTGGCACTTCTGAAGATAATATAGCTCTTCATCGGTGTCATCGAACTCATCGTCGGGACCACGTCTATCGAGAGGGGACAAACACTGGCAAACAAGGAAGAACACAATCAATGCAATGCAAAAATTATGATGCATGATTATGACATGGCAATATGAATGTGTTTTGGCTAATGCAACTACAAACAGATGGGTTTGGGTCATTTTGAACCAAAGGTTCAATCCCAAACTCAAATTATGAATTTAAAAAGTGCCTTATCATGTTTTGAACTAAACAGCAAGATTAAGTTGTTTAAACATGCATGAAACCAGTACAGATGGATAGATTGGATTTTTCTGATCATTTTTCATATATAATTTATCTTATTTGGAGTTACAGATAATTTTCTATGAATTTTAGAGGTTTAGGGCATTTCCTGGAATTTCCTGTAAAAGAATAAATCCAGTAAATGGTTTATTGCGTCAGCATTGCGTCAGGGTGACGTCAGCGGTCAACAGGGGTTGGCCCGGGTCAAACCTGACCAGTGGGGTCCGCATGTCAGTGACACAGGGCTAATCCCGGTCAAACCCATCATTGACTGGGGTTTGACCAGTGGTTGGGCCCACTGTCAGTGCCTATTAGGGGTGCTTAGCTGGTAGCGGTTAGCACTAATGACGTCCACGTCGCCTCGCCGGAGTTTGACCGGCGACGACCATCCAACGCGGCGGAGGCGCGCCGGAATCGCGTTGCGGTTGTCGGCTGAGCCTGCGGCTTGGTCCTACGGCGAGCTGGAAGTGTGCCGCATCTAGTGGTGCAGGCGGTTGGGTGCGGGGAGACTGGAAACGACGCCGGCGAGCTTGACAGCGGCGGCCGGAGTTCGGACACGCACGGGTTTGATGTTTCGGTGCACGGCAGGACCAGCTGGTGGTCGGGATCGTCCCCTAGGAGCAAGCCGAGCACGATGATGCGCCCAGGCGCAGGCTACGGCGTCGGTAGACATGACGGCGATGAAGCACGGCGCCGGCGAGCTTCAGAGCTCATGGGGACGACGTCTACAGTGAGGGATAGACCACGGGGTCAGGGGGAAAGGGTGGTAGAGCTCACCGCGGTTCCAACGAGCAAGCTAGCTAGGTCGGGAGCACAGACGGCGGCGAGTCGACGATGAAGTTGCCGGCGGACGAATATTGAAGATGAGCTCGGGGACGGCGCTGTGGGGCTTCCAGCGGGGCGTGGCTCGGTGAGGGGGTCGAGGACGACGTCGCGGAGCTCGGAGAGGCGAGGGGGTGGCTCTGGCTATGGGTATGGCGATTGGCGGCGACGGGCTCCGCTCGGTGGTGCTTGGGAGAGAGGGCAGGCGAGGAAGAGACACGGGAGAGAGGGGAAGAGGCAGAGGGGTCGAGGGGAGTGCGTGGCCCCCTCGGGTGCCTCCAGCGGTGAGCAGGTAAGCAGGAAGTGGCCGGTGCGTGGGCGCGCGCGGCGGCCACACGCCCTCGTGCCCACTGGCACGAGGAAGAAGACGGCAGGCGGGGAGTTGGGCTGGGCTAGCCAGCTGGGCCGCCTGAAAGGCCAGGTAACTCTCTCTCTCTCTCTCTCTCTCTCTTTACTTTATGTTTTCTATTTTGCTTTTCTGTTTTTGATTTAGTAATAATACTAAACCATTTTTAAAACTCTTGAGAAAATTTGTGGGCACTTTTAAAATGTTTACTAACAGCCCTCAAATGTTTTTAGAATTATTGAAGCATTTAAAATATTTATAGCCATTAAATGCTCCAACTCAAATACTTATGATTTAATCCAAAAACCTGAAATGACCTAGGGAAAATATGCACCAATTTTTGTCAGAGGTTTTCACCAATTTCAAAAATGATGGACTTTTCCTGAAGTCACTTTAGTTTTATTGGAAGTGATTTTATTTGAGCCTATTTAAATTCATTTGGTGCTAGGGTTTGGTCAGTCCCCATTTCAAGTTTCTGAGAATTTAAACATGATGCAAGATGATGATGCAATGACAAGCAAGGCCAATGCTAGGGCTATGACAAAGGGACTAAGAGATCCAAAGAACCAACATGCAGATCAAAGGGCCCAAGATCAAGCCAAAGAAGCAACATACCATCAGGAGAAGGGCCTCCCTTGTCGGGCAGGCGAGCACGGCAAGGGGCGAGGCCACACCCGAAAAAGGACGTCCAAGACGTCATGGCAGGGCCTGCCGGGAAATACGAAGGCAAAACCACCTCACCAACTACTCTGCCGCGACCCACGTTGTCAATCGGTGCGGTGTCAAGCTGTGGAATGACTAACACTACAAAAAAAGACACATCCGTGACATTTTGGGCCGAACGAAATTTTTCTGTCATACTTATGACACTTCTATGACGATAATTGTGACAAAACACGGTATCATCATAGATGTGGTGGGGGTCCTACTTCTATGACAAAAAATCATGACAGAAAATTGGCTTTTCGTCCTGGGCGGGCCGGAGACGCAGCTGCATGACATTCTTTGGGCCGTCCATGACGGAAAAAACCGTGGTAGAAGCAAGGGCGCGGAAAATATCGGGGAGTTCCCGGTTACGGTGGGTGGTCGAGGGCCCAGCGATGCGCGTTTCTCTCATACACGTACGCTCGTGGGTGCGAGGTGTTGGGCTCTAACTGAACCCGAGCGATTGCAGTGCCGGCTACGCGTTACACTGAACCCGAGCGATCGATTGATCCCTTGCTGTTAACTAAACCCGAGTGATTCCTTCACTACTGCTGCTAACTGAAGCCGATCGATGCTGCCTCTGGATGAACAGTGAGTGTTGTCTGGGGTTTTGGATGAACAATTCCCGGTGGGGTGTTGGATGAACAGGACCCCATGGTGTTGCCGCTGGATGAACAGGACCCCGATCGATTGAGTCGGTTGGGCGTGGATGAACAGGACCCCGTGGAGGGAAGATTGAACAGTAGCCGGTGGAGGGCTGGTTGAACAGTAGCCGGTGGAGGGCTGGTTGAACAGTAGCCCGTGGAGGGGTGGTTGAACAGGACCCCGTGGAGAGGGCTGGTTGAATAGTAGCCGGTGGAGGAGCGCGGTGTGGAGGCTGGATGAACAGGAGCCCCGTGGATGAACAGTCGCAGGTGGAGGCTGGAGGAGGTCGACGGTGCATGAACAGTAGCCCGTGGAGGCTGGAGGAGGTCGACGGTGGAGATGAACAGTATCCCGTGGAGTCCCATTTTGAAGTACGCCACACCCCTCCCGATGAATAGGACCCCCGTTTCGACCGTAGCGCTCCAACACAAGTCTGTTTCCTCCGTTTTGCGGTATGGCACACCCCTCCCGGTCAACCGGACCCCGTTTCGACCATAGGAGGTCCAACAGAAGTCTGTTTCCTCCGTTTTGTGGTACGCTAGACCCCTCCCGATGAACAGGATCCCGTTTCGACTGTGGCCGGTCGAACACAAGGCCGTTTCCTCCGTTCTGCGGTACGCCAGGCCTCGTTTCCATCGGCTGTTCCGTCCAAGCCGGTTGGCTCCCGACGAACACGATGACGCGTTCTGTTCCAACCCAGCCGGTTGGCTCCCCATGAACACGAAGACGATGCAGCTTCTCCGTTCTGACCCAGCCATGTACACGAGCCCTAGCCGTACATATGCGCGAGTAGGCGTTTGAGACCCCGCCGGTATGCACGTATGTGGTCGTATTTACTTTCTTGCACCCAGGCCGCCGTACGTACATGTACATGCTACGTGTGCACCTCTACTACGACACGTGCGCGCCTCTACTACGACACGTGCCCTTCCTTGCACGGCCACGGTTCATCACTGCAGCCTGCAGACAGACCGATCGACCAGTATGTACGTACACGTTTGCGACCAGAATGAAAATGCTACGTACGGTTCGACCAGGTGGGTCCCAACTGTCAGGCACTTCCTTGCATGCGAAGATGTAGCCGGTGGGTCCCAGCAGTCAGGGGGCGAATCATTTTTTCCCCGTAATATGGACACACTTCCTTGCGTGCGAAGATGTTGCTGGTGGGTCCCAGCAGTTAGGGGGAGAAAACATTATTTTTCAGGGTAAAAGGATGCAGTTGCATGCATGCGTCCATGGGCGTGGTGCGTCCCCACTGTCAGCCTCTCACGTACAGTCATCTTCCGATGACTCTCGGTTGTTGACCATGTTGACCACACCGTGTCGAGCACACCAAGGCTGGTGGACGACGGCGAGGCCCCAGACTGGAATGGCCCGGAGATTGGGAAGACGCGGCGGTGGAGTCGCAGATGGAGAGGAGTCGGAAACTTGACTGGTTCGGGTGCACGGCAGCACTACCGCGGTGCCGCCCACGAGAGACAGGAGCAAGAACAAAGGTTGAAGAAGGAGCACGGCTGTTGGATTAACATCCAACGGTCCAGCTGCTAGAATCATTTGTTGATTAATTTGACAAAGCCCTGCGTACACGTCCGCTTAGTAGGCCCACAAGTCAGCCGCCAAATCTGACGGGTCCCAGCTGTCAACGGGAGGAATAATTATTTTCGCATAACAAGGAGGCACTTCCTTCCGTGCGAAGATACAGCTGGGGGTCCCAGCTGTCAAGGGGAAGAAACATTTTTTTAGCTTAATAAGGAGGAACTTTCCTTGCGTGTGACCATGGACCTCGTGGGTTCCAGCCGTCAGGCTCTCCACGTACAGTCCTCTTCCGATGACTCTAGTTTGTTGACCACGTCGCACCGAGCGCAGCAAGGCGGTGGACGACGGCGAGGCCCCGGACGGGAATGACCCGAAGATGGGAAGACGCGGCAGTGGAGTCACAGGTTGAGACGAGGATAAGGGTTATAACTGGTTCTGGTGCGGCGTGGGGCTGCAGTCGGTGGAGAATAACAGGAGGCGTGGAGGGTGGAGGGATAGCCTGGCCGGCGGTGGGGTAGCGCTTCACAGCGATGCGTGCTAAGCAAAGCTGCTAGCCCCCGGAGGTCAGACCAGGCGGTCCCAGCGACGCTGGAGGAAGAAGACGAGAGATTGAAGGTGCATGCCGGCCGTTGGATATAAATCCAATGGCTGTGGATGTCATAATCATTTGTTGACCAAGTTGACAACGCCTTGCGTAGGCTTCGACCTATTGGCCCACATGTCAGCCTGCAAAAATGTGGCATGTATTTAACCCATCTTTTGTCCATTTGCTGGCCTGGGTGAACAAATAATTTCGCGTTAATGCGGCCCATTTATATTTTCTAAGAAATCCCAGCCCATTTGCACTTTCTTGAAATACATGAATTAGCTGGGCTCGTTCTATATATAATGTTAGGTCAGAAGGAGCAATTAATATCAAAAAATAAACGGGAGCGACACATTTTTTATATATAAAATTAACAAATTAGCGAGTTATTATTACATTGGTCCTTAAAATCTTCGCAAGCTTTTGTACGCGATCACCAGGATTTTCCTTGCCTGTGAGTCAAAAACAACCAGGATTTTGCTTCCCAACTTCTGTTAAACATTTACTTTTATAAGTTAATAACACGTGGGATGTTTTTATAATATATATATATATAAGTCTCTATAAAATATACGATAATAGTAATAATATAAAAATATATAATGTGGTTAGAAGGGAAAACATAAATTGGAGACAGCATTCTTATTCTTATATATAGATAAATAGAACAGAGATCTGCATTTTATTAAGAAAAATACATTGGGCTGCCGATCTTTAAGAAAAAGCCCATAGGCCGGTATGGACCCCAAAAAACAAGTTGAAACCACTGTCTCCGTATGTTGTGGGCTACGCATGTTACAAAACAAAACCTAGGCCTAGCTGATACTTGTTCGCCCTCTGGAAAAAAAATGATATCAGCTAGATCCGCGAGCGAACTGGATTAAAGAGGGGGCCGGCGGCGCGAGTGAAGAAGCACATCAGGAGCAATTTTTTTTCTTCAGTGGATGGCTCTCGATGGCATTTTTTACTTGCCTCTACACCATACAACTTGTATTTTAGCCTCCCAGTCCGTGCTGGACCAGCCGCCCATTTGCTGGGCGGGCCAACCTACAGAAACCAGCACTCGATTTTTCATCAAGCCCCAAAAACAACGCAGTACTATGTTTGTTTTGAGGCCGAAAACATTATGGCAGGGGTTGAGTGGGGGAGGGGGGAAGACAGAGCAAAAAGATTAAAAAGAGCTGATGCACCGTTGCTACCCTAACAAAGCTGGTGCAATTCTTCTAGGGAAGAAGGTGTGCTGTTGACACCCACACTCACAAATCCCACAGTACGCATACTAACAAGTTCACACACAAGTACAACAGAAAAGGTAAACATTCGTATCAAACTCAGGTTCACAGGACACGTTCATATTCATAGCCAACATTCACAATCAACAACTCAAAATATTCATATATACACAAGTTTAGCATGTCTATGCATCCAAATAATTGATAGATCACACGACAATATTCATAGATAATTCACAAAAAGATTCAGATATACACATGTTCAGTATGTTTATGCATCCAAATGATTGAGATCACAGCCAATATCATCCATGGACGAACTTTAATTACCTAGGGTACAGACTGGTAAATGGTGTTCAGTCGGAGGTACTTCTTGCTAAAATTAATGCTTGTACAAGTAAACTTTCGAGTACATAAGAGGCAGCACACACAATCTGAACTTTGCTTGCAGGTTTATCCTCAAATAGTGGCCTCGTGCCGAGGGAGGCTTGAGCAACTTGGCCACTACTTTCATCCAACTAGTTTACTGGCTCATGTTGGTCCTGTAGCTCGCCAAAATTTGACATTGCAGACAAGAAAGGAGGCGGTTGAGAAAATGAACCACCCAAATTTTTTGTGCAGTTCAACTGAAATGGAGCATCCCTAGCGTGCAGACTGATTAAGTGCCAGATGAATATACGCGTCAACCAACTTGTCTGGAATCTTTAGACTCCATGCATTACAGTTTGCTACCATATGTGCCGATAACCAAAAGGCACAAGTAGGGACCAAAGACTGGACTGCATTTTTCTGGGCTATGCGCCAAGCAATATTTTTGGCGTTCACTCTCCTAATACTTGGAGTTTGACAACTGGTTGACGCCGGTTGATACTCGAATGAATATAGGCACTCCTTGTCAACACCGATGCTTGTCCGAGTGAACTTTGGAGTACATAGCAGCAGCATCAGTACCTGTCCATCTGATCTTTTTGTGCAGTTCTACTGAAATCACCCAATGTAATGATTTGCCTGCGAGTTTAGGCTCCAAGTTACTCCTTTATGAAATCGGCAAATAGTAGCACAATACCATATTACCAATACATATGACAAGCACAATAATCAGGATAAAGACCAGTACCAACCTGTGTGAGGTAGCATATCAATTACTATTTCCTTTGACTGGAAGCCGAGATAAGCCAAGCGACTGACAGCAAAGGAAGAATGCAAGACCGGATTAGCGACTGACAGGAAAGGAAGGAAGCTGTCGAGGCAATGAAGCACCCAAAGTTTTTGTGCAGTTCCACCAAAATCAAGCATCCCTGTTGGCACATATATTGAGAGAGTGACATTACTGTAATAGTGGGACTAGTTGATGAAACATACACTAACAAATAGAAGCACCCTCATTATCTTAATGGGTAAAGTTAGCAACATGGTAGTCTTGCTTAAAGAGAGGTATTTGTTTATTTAATCAGTGCCAATTAGCTCAACACTCAAAGCATTGCCATGTATCATAGGTTGCAAAACTTTAACATGCAAAGATAACGGTGTTTCTCATGACAGTAGAAGAGTACAAATAGAGATGATAGCAAACTAATATGGATGAAGGCCTTAGGCCGGTACAAACCTGAGGAAAAAAGCTTATTCATGTAGTCCCATAAGAGATGATAAAACACTCACTGGAATCACTTAATAGTGTATATTTTTGTGCACTTCAAATGTATGGTTGAAATCACTCTTGTTTACCAGTGCTGAGATTATATCGAAAGATTATCAAGAACTTCCAGCAAAGTTAAAGCACTGGCTGGGATACAGTTCATTGTATTGTCTTGTGTAGTTCCACTAAAATGTATGATTGGCACAACATGATCCCTGTTTGCACAAGTAGGAACAAGGTGAAACCTTCATTAGCTTGGTGAGAAAGGATAGAAAGACATAAGCATATTACTCTAATATTATCATCAAATTCATGATGGACAATACGCAAAACATTGCCTCATTAAACCAATGGCAATAAATTGGCATGCAAAATAATAGCACTATTATGTCATGACACTAATAATATTCCCTCCCTGCGCCACCACATGATTCACCTCCATAGACAAACATACACACGTACATGATTCAGCATAAGGTGCTACTAAAGATCTGTTTAACTCCGACAGGACAATTAGGCAGCAATAAATTACTGGTACTTAAGTACTCCTAATTAATTAAGTGGCCTTGTAGGAGTGACAGCAGAAGTGGAAGGGCACCCTGGAGGATCGTCTCACATGTAAGGTAGACGTTGCCTGAGCCCTTGAATGGCCTCGACTGAGGCCTCTGGCTTCAGCAAGATCACCTTGGCACTGTTTATTCTTCTTCTTCTTCCTCTTCATGCTCTATTTCTCTTACTCCTCACCAGTTGGTAAAACCAAGTACATGATTGGCCTTCTATTTCTGAATTGGTTTTGTCAGTGAGGGAGTACAAGTGTACTAGTAAACAATAACATTATTTTCTCATGGGAGTCGCAAAATAGAGATGAACACATGCATTAAATATCATTCTTACCTAAAGGAAGGTTATGGCGCCAATATAGATGATGAGGATTGGAAAACATATCTCCCTTTGTGCAGTACCACCGAAATTAATCAACTGTTCCATTCTAACATTCTAGTTAAACAGCACAAAAGTCACTTCTTTTAAGAAGTGTTTTGTGCAGTGCACCAAAAGGTCACAACAGCAACCTGGTGAAATGGATATCCCTGTTTGCACAAAAAGCTGCAATGGAAACAGTCAGAGTCTCAAACAATTACAGGAAAAAACATTTGGCTAAACTTGTCATGGCTTATACAGTGGCATGGCTTCATTTTACCAGGGGCATTAGTTTAAGAACAGCTAAATATTTGGTATAAGGGCATGTGACAGTGGGTGCACCAGCAGTCCAGCACCATGTAACTAAACAGGGGCATAAAGTGGTGATTCAAAGTTTGTTGCCCCGAGAAACAAACATCAGAGAAACATATCTGGGTTGGTCCCATTTTGGTTCACTCAAGCCACCTACTCCTATGTGTGGATAGCAAATCTAGTCCTGGTCATACCACTGTGTACAACGTTACCCCGATATTTCCCTTTTCGACCAATAGACCGGTTGGATGACCAGTCTGTACTAGTTTCACCCCTTTCCTTCCTGTTTGTACCAAGTCCGATGTACATACTAAATTCCCCCGCCCCCACTTTATTTCTTGTTTGAACCAAGTACAAGATTCGACTCCATGAAGTAGCTTTACCTCTAACAATATAAAAAAATACGTGACGTTGGACCATCCGATCGAGAGGGGCTGAGAGGCAGAAAATGATGCACATGCAGCGACGTAGCGAGCTCGGGAAGTAGAGCTAAGGCGGTTTCGAAGGAAGATATACCTGAAGGTCATCGGGATGTGGATAGGTGGGCGGCGGGAGGCCGGATCCGCCCACACTAGGGCAACAACGAAGGGATCGGAGGACCTCCCGCGCCGGGGCTCGGCCAGAGATAACGGTGGCTGGCAGTGGGTCTCCTCCCTCGCTGTCGACGACGGCCTAAACACTGCCCCTCCTCCCCTTCACCGGTGGATGGTGAGGGAGTCCTGGATTAACGGATCCTCGGACGTCCCACCTGTTGACATGGGCCGGACTGTTGCGCTGTGAAGATACAAGATAGAAGATTCTCTCCCATGTCCGAATGGGATTTCTCCTTGGCGTGGAAGGCAAGCTTGGCGTTCGGATATGAAGATTCCTTTCTCTGTAACCGACTCTGTATAACCCTAGTCCCCTCCGGTGTCTATATAAACCAGAGGGCTTAGTCCGTAGAGGCAATCATAATCATACAGGCTAGACTTTTAGGGTTTTAGCCATTACGATCTCGTGGTAGATCAACTCTTGTAATACTCATATTCATCAAGATCAGTCAAGCATGAAGTAGGGTATTACCTCCATAGAGAGGGCCCGAACCTGGGTAAACATCATGTCCCCTATCTCCTGTTACCATCGACCTCAGACGCACAGTTCGGGACCCCCTACCCTAGATCCACCGGTTTTGACACCGACATTGGTGCTTTCATTAAGAGTTCCGCTGTGTCGTCGTCAAGAGGTTCGATGGCCCCGTCAATCATCTACAACAATGTTGTCCAGGGAGAAACCTTCCTCCCAGGATAGATCTTCATATTTGCGGCTTCGCACTGCGGGCCAACTCGCTTGGCCATCTAGAGCAGATCGATAGCTACGCCCCTGGCCGTTAGGTCAGATTTGGAAGCTTGAACTACGTTACCGATATCCGTGGAGACTTGATCTTCGACGGATTCGAGACCACGGCGGCCGCTCCCTGTCACCACGATGAACATGACTTAAATCTGTCATCAGACCATGCCCAGGGGATAGCGCCAGTAACTGCTCTGGCCCTAGATTCGGAGCAGATCGCGCCATCAGAGGACGGGAGGTTAAACCCCACCTCGGAAGCCGCAGACTCAACGGCGTCGGAGCCGCACACAGACCCTACCTCGAGTGGGATCTGTGTCACCGGAACCTTGGATCTGTTTCCGGCTACAAGTTCCGAACCATGTGCATCCGCACACGTCGAGCTTGATCATGCATCGAACGTCGAATTCAGCTCCGCGGACATCTTTCGGCACTCGCCTTTAGGCGACGTGCTAAACTCATTAAAAACACTCTCCTTAGTGGGGGACAAACAGCCGAATTATAACCGGTTTGAACTGGAGGCTGACGACGCAGAATTTTGCTTCCCACCTGTCGGATGTGGGGTTCCGGCAAACCCTTAAGGTTCGAACACTAGGGTGCGCGCGAAGTCTCTCCCTCCTACCGATCTACGCTCTAGCTCGCTAAGATCTCGCGGATGAACTCGACGAACTTGCAACACAGAAAGACACGGGGTTTATACTGGTTCGGGCCACCGTTGTGGTGTAATACCCTACTCCAGTGTGGTGGTGGTGGATTGCCTCTTGGGCTGATGATGAACAGTACAAGGGAAGAACAGCCTCCTGAGGTTGAGGTGTTCTTGTGCTTGTGAACTTGTGGCATGAGGATTCGATGCCTCTACTATGGTGGCTAGTCCTATTTATAGAGGCCTTGGTCCTCTTCCCAAATATCGAGCGGGAAGGGAGCCAACAACGGCGGGAAAATTTGAAGGGGGACAGCTAGTACAAGATATCCTGACAAAAGCGGTCTTCGCCTGCGAAAAGCTCTGGGGTGACACCGTCTTGGGCTCCACGATGACCTCCGCCTTGCCGTCCTCCTGGTCTTGGTCTCGTTGCACCAATATAGCAACCTTTGACTGATGCCTCGGTACTCTTCGCCTGCGCTGGCCTCCTTAGCACCAAAGAGGAAATAGAGACGCTGCGTGCACTGGCGCCCGTCTGGCACCCGCCTGGTACCGTTCGTCATGGCTTACGTCACGAGAGCCTCGTGAGGTTTGCCTCGCCTTGATATCTCTGCTCCTCGTGAGCCTGCTTGGTTAGGCCACTCCAGAGGAGGTCTTGCGTCGTCCTCCTCGCGAGGCTTGGACCCTCGCGAGGGTCTTGGGTGCCTTGTTGACGAAGATGGGCCGTACGGCCTGCTGCTTAGCCATGCTGTGGGCCGCAGGCAGGCAAGTCTGGGGACCCCCGTTCCCAGAACGCCGACAGTAGCCCCCGGTCCCAAGGTGCGCTCGGGCTTGGCTTCGCGGCGAAGCCAAGGGTCAAGTCCGGAGCACCGTGGGCCCCAAAAGCCTGCGGCCTCGGTCGACGCGTGGCGGTTGATTGGACGTGGGCGTCTCCGCTTCCCCACGCTGCCTTTAAATCCGCCTGGCTATGCGGCCCCTGCGGCCTACACAGTTATTCCTCCGCCTCCTGCGCCTTGCTTCCCCAATTCCCCTGCTTCCTTGTGGCTCTGCTTCTCTTCTCCAATCTGACTTGCGCCCCGCCTGCTCCGTCGCCATGGCGCCGAAACAAGCTGGGAAGGGGAAGAGTCCTCTGTCTCTTCCAGCTGCGCCTCCGTCCTTTACGCTGGCGCTCGGCCGGTCTCGGGTGCTCAACAACGAGGCCATGGACAAGGTGCGCCCGATGCTTGCTTCCAGCTTCAATGAGTGGGGGGAAATGGTGGCTTGGCCCGCGTCTCGCACTCGCACGGCTCAGACGGCCACCGAGGTCCCAATCTTCATAGATGCCCTCTGGGCTGGCCTGATTCTTCCCTTCTCCGCCTTCTACAATGATGTGCTTGAGCATTATCAGATCCACATGTTGCATTTCGACCCTCAGTCTGTGACTCTTCTTGTTGTCTTCGCCTTCGTCTGCGAAGCCATGGTAGGCATCGCTCCTTCGGTGGCTCTCCTTCGTCACTTCTTCTCATTGCATCTGGCCAACCCACAGCAATGCTCGGGGTGCATGAGCTTCCAGGCCGTGGCTGCGACGGCGAGCGAGGGGATCGATTTCGAGTTTCCTCCATCCACAAGCGAATTCCGGACACGATGGGTGTTCGTCGATGCCGGTGTGCTCAGTCCTCTGCTTCAGGCTCCGTCGGGCCCGCTGTTCCTAACTCCGGCTGGAGCCATCAGCAGCTTGCGAGCCCCGGCCTTGCCCGCGTCTGGCTCAGGTTGAGGTTGGTGAAGGATCGCGGCGTAACTGCACTGATGGTGGTGAAGGAATTCGTCCAACGCCGGGTCGCTCTGCTTCAGCGCCATTCTCACCCAATGTGGACCTTGCTCAGCAGCCAACACCACATGAGGTTTCAGGAGTCCGGGCTCCTCCTCGGGATGTGGCAAACAGTGCTCAAGGTCTTAACGGGTGTCTTTCTGCCGGCCGAACTGCCTGGGAAGAACTGTTTGCTGTACCGCTGCAAGAATAAGGATGAATTTGTAAAGGACATGCCTCTTTTCTATGAATGGGGCCGCGGTCGATCGGTCTGGAGGGGCCTCATGAGGACCCCGTTGTCGTGGTTCCCTTCCTTGCCCCTGACGCTGAGCTCGCCCCAAATGATGGCGCAAGTGGGCGAGCTCAGGCGGAGGCCGGCGGCTCGAGTGCCGAGGACCACGTGTCGAACGGTGATCCTGGGGCATCGTCCTCAGGAGCCTGCCTCTCCCCTCCTGAGGCATCGGTTGCTAAGGAGACGCTGCATGCGACTCCCGAGGCCAAGGCTCCAGGAGCCTCGGGAGGTCGTGGTGAAACGGTGCGCGGCTGTTCGCCGCAACCGGGCACCCCTGAAGATGTTCTTCGGAGCTCTTCTCCGGCCCCGCTGGACACCGGCCGTCACATCCAGCACTTTGGTCGCCTTTGTGTGGACTTCGAAGAGCTCCGCAAGAGGAAGGGATCCCCCAGCGGCAGCAACATCTTTGGACCGCTGAAGCGGAGGAAGTACATCGCCGTTGACGTGTAAGTATTGTACCGCTGTGGCTCTCTGTGTACTGCTTTCTTCTTCTGACGCTAGTATTTCAGGGCTCCTTCCATTGTGGCTGCTGAGTCTCTTGAGAAACGGCCTCCCCCTTCCTTAACTCTTCCACCGGCCTCGAGCGCTCCGAGGCCGCTGCTTGCCCCTAGAGCAGGGTTGGTTCAAGGGGCACTCCTGCCTTCCTGGCACGCTGAACCTGCGGCCTCGTCGCTCCTCCCCCTTGGTCTGGCGTACAGCTTGGCAGGCGTGCCCAAGACTCCTTCGCTGGTCTTTGACGGCAACTTGTTGGCTTCGATCTTCGGGAACTCTTCAAGCAGCGAGCCCCAGCCGGCTTGGGCTTCTCGCGAGGACGGGCTGGTGTCAGGTGTGGCGCCAGCCCCCAGCCCCTGCCGAGGGGTGGCGCGCCGCTTGGCGCCCCGCCCGCAGCCCCCGAGGTCACTACTAGGAAAAGGCCTACTAGTGGCGCACTAGTTTTGCCTACTAATGGCGCACTGCTGGTGCGCCACTAGTACCACACCACTAGTATTTTTTACTAATGGCGCACCACTGGTGCGCCATTAGTATCTGGTATACTAATGGTGCACCAGGAAGTGCGCCATTAGTATAGGTCACGGTGCACCATTAGTATGCCTCCCAGGGGCCATATTTACCCATGTGCTTTCCCATACTACTGGCGCACTACGGGGTGATGCGCCATTAGTATCCTTTGGCATACTAATGGCGCACGTTGGGGTGATGCGCCATTAGTATGTATATTAGGGATTTTTTTTCTTTTCTGATATTTGCACAGATTACAGAATATACTATTGGACAGAATATAAATAGCACCACACAGCAACAGCAAATTCATCGAATACAATAGAAGATTAGTCTCCGAATACAATTCATCATATTAGTCTCCGAATTCAAAAGACCGAACAAAGATAGAACATTACAAGTCTCGAGACCGCGAGTAGCGAGTTTGTCGAAAGTAATACTAATCCTAACAAGTCCTACTAATCATCATCATACAACTTCTACTCGTTATTAATAACAAGTCATACAATCATCATCCTGATAGTCATCGAACCAACCCTACTTAATTGTTCTTAGCACATGATCATCAGTATTAGGCAGGACCTAAATACCCTATTTAAGGTAAAATAGCATAAAACAATATAGACCCTGACTCTCCATTATGGAGAATGGAGATCATCCTGTCTCCAATTCGTGCGCGGCGCTTCCTTTTGCTTCCAAGAACCTCCTTATGACTGTCCATACATTTTTTCCATTCTCTGATTAGCATGTCTCCACTTCTTCTAGAAATCTGGTATGGACAGTTGAGATTCGTAGGATGACCTGGATATAAGTTGAAAACACGAAGGCTGCCATTCTGATACATCAAATGAGGCACACAATCCTCAGGGATTCTCTGTTGAAAAACATAGTAATAAATTCATAGTTAGCAATGATGTACTAGTTTTAGAAGTATGCAAAAGATGCACGGATGTCGTAATAGTAAAAAATCTTACCAGGGTATCTCCATGGTAGTTACCGTAGTTCAACACATGCACTAGTGGCACGTATTGACCATAATGTTGAGGAGTTTGATTGTAGATATTGTAATTCTCAAGATCAGTACAAAATCCGACCAGATGATTTTTCTCCTGATAAGTTAACTCGGAGCCATCGGTGTAGTGGGTTTTGTCTACCATGTTCCGCACATTTTTTGAACAATCAAAATAAGCTGTCAATGGAAATAAGTTGTCAACTATTTTGAAATAAACAATATAAATTAGTTAATAATTAACTATGTTTGAGAAATCACATAGCGGTAGAACTGGAGGCCTATCAACAAGGACCCAAATGTCCATATTGTCATGGTCGGTGTCAGGATCACCAAGATCCATGGTGACAAGCATACCCTCATCAAAACCATACATCTTGCAAAATGCTTCCCAATTTTTGCAACCAAAATGGGTTACGCTCTCAGCATTATACAGATTTATTTCAAAATCCACATCATGATGTGTCCTTAGGTGAATTTTCTTCGTTTCAAAATTTTCGTGATCTTCAAAATCCATCCTCTCCAAGACATAGCGTCTTGCATGGCATGGGATAAACTATACTCGAATTGTAAAAGATGAAATTACACATTGAAATAGTTGAAGTCATGCTTAATTATGAAAAAAACACTTGTCGTCGTTGCGTACCGTTTCAACTTCGAAGGTCTCCTCGAGCTTAATGCTGAAGCGCCGATCATCGTCCAGGTGAGGCCTGTCGCACAGACCTCGACCGTCGTGGCACCAGTCGCACTCTTCCGGGAGACTTTCGTCGTCCGATGACGACATTTCCTATGTTCATAATTCAAAACTACATCATCTCTGTTGGGTCCAATAAGATAATCCACAGTGTGGTGAAAACACGCCCTTCGAACTGGTTTGAGCAATTGGTGAATGGAGATGGTCTAAGATTTTTAGTAGTAAGAAGTGAAGTGGTAATTTTGAGAGCAAATGGTTAGGATGAGTGGTTCCTACTTAATTAAGTACTAAGACCCCGGCCCATGCATTAGTCACAAGTACCCCATATGTCCTATTTTTAGCAAAGTCATGCTAAAATTCATGGAAATTTCAGCATGACCTTTGCTGAAAATATGACATATGGAGTACCCAAATTTGCCGGAACGGAAGTTAATCGACATTCCAGCAAACTCAAGGGCCTCTCGGGGTACAGCAGCAGCATCACAAGTTGACAAATTTTCAGTATTACAGACTTGCTGTCAGCATCACAAGTAGTACCAGTGGAAGTGGAGCATTACTACTCTACAGAAAGATAACGCAATGTAACAAAAGTGTAACTCTATCTATCTACAATGAGTGGAAATGGCCAAGCCTAAACAACTTACTACTCGATTGATTAAGCATGTGGATTTGTCAATGATTAATATGATATAAGTGTAACTCTGAAATGAAAGACCATATAGATAAAACAATGCAACAGAAATGAAAGACCATGTGGATTTTCTCAGAACTTTAAGCGCAAATGTCAAGAGCACAGAGTACACATTCTCAAAGAGAAGTTCAGTTCTGCAATCGACAAACCAGACACTTTAATTTTTATCAAGGAAGGGTTTACCCCTCCGATTTCCATTAAGAGAAACCAACAGCAAACTACAAGAACCAGTTATCTTACAAAGATAAAACCAAAAGCTACTTACTACAAGAGCTTATGTCTGGACCTGATAACAACACTGCTTATGGACCCTTATAACGCTAAAAAAAGTCGAGAGATTTTACAGAACAGAACTTAGTTACCAGCTTATCGACCTCGTTACAGATAATCCTTTTGTAGGTACCGTCCTTGATGCTTTTCTTTGGAGGTGACTGTGTTTTGTTATACGCAACAAAACTTGAATTAGAATATTTCCAAATCATAAACAAACAATAAAATGCAAATTTGGAGAAATTTGAGCAAATAGATGAATTGTGTAGGTATGCATGGATTTAAGATTATTTGTTCAAAGCCAATTTGTCAATGATTAATATGATATCTCAATTTCCACCAAATAATACATTTGTTATACACCACATTTTCTTTTCCTTTGGAAAAGAAAAAAGCACACTGGAGATTTGCCCCCAAGAAAAGTAATGGTATCAAAATGGGGCTGCTAAACTAATTTTATGTCAGAAATCCTCAATGGAACTGGTATTCCCACAACACTGTCCTCCTTGTGTTTAGTTGGGATATTGTACCGCACAAAAAAGATTGTTCCTTCAATGTGCTTGACAATACATGTCTTGTGAGAGGCCCTTTCAAATATTAAAATAAAGTACTGCCTCATGAATAAAACTAACTCTAAAATGCCTTAATACCCCAAAAAATGTACAAGAAGGAGGAAGGAGGAAGGAGCAGAGGGCTGCTCTTCATCAGAACTTCATAAGAGAGCTGCTCCAATTTCGGCAAAGTTTCTTTGCATAATGCTATGACTTCTGACTAATTAACATAAATTCAATTCTCATTCAATCAACGAATTCCAAAAAAGTCTATTTTATGATTTGTGACTCTGGATGGTCTGAAACTATCACTGAATTTTGTGTTCGGTTTTCAATTTTCTGGAGGCAGACAAAGTTGTAGAGAGGGGAAACTGACTTAACCTCGGGAGGGAGGAAGGAGGAAGGAGGAGAGGTACCTGGGCGGGCGCGGCCGGTCGCCGGAGGGGTCGGGGTCGGGGTTGGGTCGGGGTCGGCGGCGGCGTCGAAGGGATGGCTCGAGGGCGTCCGAGCTCGTCCGGGTCCTCGTAGTCGAAGAGGAAGACGGCGGCGATCCTCACGTGCTTCGCGGGTCGGTGCGGGGGAGCTGCAGTTGTGGGGG